>NW_024626888.1:0-2841 GCF_008729295.1 Plectropomus leopardus | reverse complement strand
CTTAGTTACTCTCCAACACTGGTTGAGATATTGTGTTTAACAGGCTTCGGTTTCGTTCCCGTTCTGTCCTCCGTCAGGCTCTCTCACAGCTGCTGATGCTGAAGTTTGTGTCTGAACTGACGGAGGCGAGAGGAGACGAGATGCTGCCGGAGCTGAAGGAGGAGGAGGAGGAGGAGGAGGAGGTCCGAGAGGAGGTGATGCGGCGACATCTCCCCCTCTCACACAGAGAACGCAAGGCGGGCTGCCGCAACTTCTTCTGGAAAACGTTCACCTCGTGTTAACGCAAGAATAAAGCTGCTCAAGCTGGAGTACTTTTGATTTTCAATGTACTTTTTAAGGAGAAATGAATCCGTGTTTGGTGAATTTGTTGTAATTAAATAATTTCCTGCTGATGCCACATGCATGAGTGTAACATGAAACATGATAAAGTTTGTATATTTTGAGATTACAGAGATGCACACGGTGTCTAAGGCAACATTTTCTGATTTAAAGGGTAACTTTAAGCTAAAGGGGTAAACCTATGACAAGCACCTTTAACCCTCTGAAACCTGATTTCTTTCAAAAAATGGGAAAAAGGCAATGAGCATCAATTAAAGAAACAATGCAAAAATATGCACAAATAAGTTTAAGAAAAGTGCATTAAAAAACGGATGAAAAACCCCCAAAAGACCGGGAAACAGTGCTTAAAAATTAAATTAATTTTGTAACATAATTTTAAATACAACAATGGTGATTATAAATGTAATTTTAACTCGCTTTTTTTCCTTTTTTTCCCCAGACATTTTTAAGTAATGCTGTTAATCTACTAATTTCTTGCAATTTGTTGAACATTTCCCACCAGGTTGCTCATTGCCTTTTTTTTCCAAAAAATTGGGAAGAGGGCAATGAGCAATAAAAAAAAAAAATCAAAAAGTACAAGAAAATTACCAGATTACCAATTCTCAAAAGACCAGCAAACAGTGCTTAAAAACGTAGTCAACTTTGTAACATAATTTCAAATATAATAAAATAATTTGAAATATCGTTTTTCCCTAGCTTTTTTTTTTTTTTTTTAAACTTTTTCCTCTCAACATTTTCCCTCGATATTTTAAAAATAATTTTCTAAATCTTCTAATATTTGGCGATTTCTGGAACATTTCTTGCAAAGCTGCTCATTGCCTTTTTTCTCCTCGTGTTTTGGAAGGAAATTCAAATTTTAAATACTTGTAAAAAGTGTCTGAGAAAGAAAAGAGATGTTGCTCCAAGTTTCAAAGAGTTAAGATGAGTTTATTTTTTTAAAGTTGGAGCTCTTTATATAAGGTTTATTTAATGTAAAGCGTAAAGGATCATGACATTATGTGTAACATGGATGCAGAGGAAACCCAAAATAACATTATTCTGCATGAGGTCCAAGAAACGCACAAAGTTATTATCTTGAATTTGTTTGTTTTTTTTTTTGTTTGGTTGTTTTTGTGTGTGTGTGTGTGTGTGTGTGTGTGTGTGTATAGTGTTTGTTAGTGTGCCTTTACATGGACAAAATTATAGTAATTTTATCTTATTTCATTAAATTTATTTAGTGTTTAGTTCTGTTTATAAATGCATATTAACTCGAGAGGCTTTAAGATGACAAAAGATGTATATTCAAACTTTTTATGTCTTATTTTCTTGTAGTTTTCACAGTTTCTACTGACTAGAGACAAAATAAATCCTAAAAAAGACCTCTGCACGATGCATGGCTGCTGTTTCATTGGACCAGTTTGCACAAAAAGTGACAAACAAACCACTGACTTGTTGACATTTTAATAATGAATTTTTGTTACTACAACCTGTATTAGGAGAAAATCCACCCGTGTGTTCACAAACTCTCCCGTTAATGTCACGACCTCGGTAACTTCGGTACCAAATGTCCTCCTGCGTCCTCTCAGAGTGAGTTTCGGTGGACAGAGCTGCTGAAGTACCGCGGGCTTTTTCTACAAGCTCCAATTCACAGCATTTCAAACCGAACACAGCGAGGAGGAAAAAAACGGACGACTGCAACAAAAACTAAAACTACGGGTCGGCACGGGTCGGGATTTTAAAAATGACACAACTGAGCGTGAGTGAAATGATAATCTCGATGGTAAAAAGCTGATTAATGCTACAAAAGAGTACTAGGGTCAGGCATAAGAGATAAAACTTTGAGGAGGAAGATTTTTAGTTTGCTTTTCGATAACGATGTCGAAATGTCGAGAAAAGTCAACTTCTCTGGTGCATCAGCACCATCTCTTCAAAGTCCTAAAACTTTTCAACGCGCTGTGGTTTTGTGCTAAAATAAAAAATAAACTGATTCTAAAGTACAATTTCACCAGTTCATTTATACAATTTTCGTTTTTTTTTTGTTTTTTTTTTTAGCAGAGGCAGCCATGGGCGCTCACACGTTCAGTTTGATTCTCAAAAGTTCGAACTTAATCTTGAAAAGTCAACTTTGTCATCGACATCTCGAATTTATTCTCAACATTTCACTTCATTTTCATCTCTTCTACTTTCTGATCAACATTTTGACCTCTCAAAATTATATTTTATCTTCATTCAGGACATTTTGAGTTTATTCTGGAAATACAATTTCAAATTCATCATAATCGTTTCCACTTTATTTTTGTCATTTTGAAATTATTCTCAAAATTTTGACTCTATTCTAAAAATGATAATTCAGCTTTGTTCCAGACATTTTGCCGTTATTTTTGTCATTTTGTCTTTATTCTCAACATTTTAATTCTCATTTTAAACTTCATGACTTAACTCTTGTAGCAGCTTAAATAGGGGATTTATTATTTCATTATAATTCTTGGCATTTTGACTTAAATCTCGAAAATATTATCAATT
>NW_024626887.1:0-4369 GCF_008729295.1 Plectropomus leopardus | reverse complement strand
AAAGCACATTTTGTGTGCAGAGCAGTATGAGTGTGAGTATTTGACACTGCACAAAAAAATAATATAAATAATAGGAACATAAAAGTGTGCCAACCAATCCTGGTCTCCCCCAACACAGTTACTTTCCACCACTGCTTATCAGTAAATGTTAGCATGCGGATATTAGCAGTTTGCTCAAAATACAACATTACACTTATTGGTCATTGAATAATCAAAGATGCTTTTTGGGGGGTTCTGGTAAAAAGGATACTGCGGACATATTTCTCTTTGAGCGGCGTCTCTCCGGAGATGAGCGTTTTGCTGATGCTGTGGAGCTGAAAGAAAAAAAAACTCGACTGAGTTAAAACAGCTCAACTTTCCTTCAAGTCAACATCTTGCGGAAATAGATGAGAGTAGCAGATAAAAACAAAGAGACAAAGTTAGATTTACACCAGATATGAGAGCAGGACTTCATTAAAGCAAAATTAAAAGTTCGCATCGAACCGTTTCCACTCAAATATTGAATTTTAAACTGGTTTTTGGGGTCAATTTTAGCGTCACTATTTGATTTTTTGTGCACCTTCTAAAATTAAAAAAATAATAGTCCTCAAATGTTCCCCAACAAGTTATAATTTAGCTGAATTTAACAAACCGTAAAATCAAAAATGGAATCAGGATAAATCACTTAGTTTAGGTGGTAAACAATTAACTTGTAATAAAGAATAAAAGTTTAATTACTTACCTGTTGTTTAGCAAACTGCTCTTTCTCGGCAGCCAAAGCTTTTTCCGTCTTATTATCAGTTTTGTTCTTCGCTTTGCTCATTTTGTTCCCGTAACTCTCCAGACGCTAAAAATCAGAGTCCACGCAGCGATCCGGCGCCAGGTTTCAGCTCCTCACCTGCGCTCTCGAGCCTCTTTAAAACAACAAAAGGTGCGTCAGACGCGCCGCGCGCATGTCCCCAAAGCGATTCCCCCTTTAATTCGCGTCTCCAAATGAAAACGTCGCAATCTTCCCAAAACAAAGCCGACCTACAGGTAAACAAAGCCGCTTCTCTCGTGCGTAAAAGCTCTCCAAATGCGTAAAAACGCGCCCCGATGGCAAAAAAAAAAAAAAAAAAAAAGCCAAATCAGTCCGTTTATTTACAAACAATAAAACAAATATAAATATTTTATAAAGAGTAAATGACAAAGTTACAAAATAAAAAAACTATTAACGGCTATCCACATTTCCTCTTGAGTCACTGGGTAAATCTGCAGGCGGTGAAACTGGAAAGACAATAAGAGGACACACCACTCAACAGCCCTGTAGGACTGGTTTCACATCTCACCCACTGCACACAATACTGCCTTTAAAAAATCTGACACAGGATTTAAAAATAATAAAAAATCACACATATATATATGTAATCACCCATTAAAAATATGCAAAGTAATGCACTGGTATCAAATCAAGACAATCAAGAGTATAAAAAGTTACAAATTCATGAGATAAATGTGTTTTTATCACTTCATTATTATTTTCCTGAGAAACAGTCCAACCTTCAGCTGTGTGCATATAGCTTCTGCAGTAACACTGATTATCAAAATTAAAAGCTGAATAAAAAAAAAACAAAACAAAACAAAAAGACCCAAAGCAAACTAAAATAAAATAACAATAATAACAAAACAAAACAAAAAAAAAATAAAAAATAAAAATAAAAACAATACAAAACAAAAATAATAAAATAAAATAAAAATATGTGCTTCAAGTCGTCCACATGGCTGCCTGGTGTCGAGGGCAGGTTTTGGGTGGAGTTTCACCGGCCTGTTGGAGGCAAAATAATAAAGCTGTTATGTTCGAACACACCCAAACTCAAAAGAGGAGCAGTTTAACTGAACATTTTTGCACCCTTGACGCCACGCCTCGTGAAAACAAATGGAGAGAGATGAGGAGCTGACGAGGCCCAGCATCATGAAACTGGTCTACCTTTTGTGTCGGGGTGGTTGGGTGGTGATGGTGGTTTTGGGATTTGTGGCACCTATGAGAATAAAGAGGGTCAGGGGTCACAGAGCTGCTGTGCTCTGAAGTGAGGAGCTGCCTGGACTCTTCTAACAGCTGCTGCAGAGAGCAGCTGGACAGAGGATCATCACCCTGGACAGAGGAGGAGGAAAGGTAAACACAGTCTCACAGATAAATTTAAGAAAGAAAAAAAAAATAAACGTTTGCCAGTCAAATTCAATCAATCTAAGACTCTTTAAGACCTTTTTAATACCACGTGGAACTAAAGTTAATGCCAACTTCAAGGCAATACTGGAAAAAGTGTTAACAAAATTCAAGACTTTGTTCACAAGTTAATACTTTTTAAGGCCTTATTTTGAGAATATTGAATTCAAGACTGTGGGTACTGCGTAAAACTATTCCTTAAAATGTGGGCTATTACAATTTTTAAATGTTGATAAAAATTTGTGATCATGAGAACTTCATTTTAGGACTTTGAGATTTGTTTCAAATGTAAAGCGCATTATAAATAAAAAATATTATTATTATTATTATTTTATCTTATCCAGAAAATGAAATCAGTTGCCTCTGATGTGATAATTCACAGTTCTGTATTATGAGGTTCAGTTTCTGTCTTACATCTATCGAGTGCGTTGCGTCGACCCGCAGGCCACCGCTGACTGTGGCTCTCTGATTGGCTGCTGGTGGCGAGGCAGCATCAGGTGAAGGTCTTGAGTTTTTCGCTCTGAGTGATGAAGGAGACCGGCCGTCCACGCAGACACATCTGAAGTCCTCCTGACTGAGACACAAACAGAATCACTCGTCATTTACATAATCCAAGATCCCACAAGATTCACATCAAAACCACCAGCGGCTGCAGATGAAACTTGTCGGTCCTCTGCTTGGTGGCGTTTTCAGGTTTCCTGCAGTTTAAGGCAAATTAAATCTAATACTTTTTAGGACCTTTTTTAATTAGAATTAGAATAGAATCTAATTTATTGCCAAGTACATTTACATATACAAGGAATTTGACTTGGTGTTTTGGTGCAAACAATTAAAGGAAGAATACAAATAGTAAATTTAAATAGAATAAGACATCAGATAAAAATACAAAAGCAATTTAAAAATATAAAATGAAAAAACAGAATATTAAAAAACACAAAATGCCACTTGGGATGAAATTTAAAACCAATTTTACAATAATCGAAACTGAAAAATACCCAACCTTTTTACATAGTTAAGATCCGTTTTGCCCAAACATTAATTATAACATAAAATATTACATTTTTGGTCCGATGATAAAGTCGGATCTGGTTAGAATTGGGAAATACCTATCATTTATTAGTGATTTTTATTATGATTTTACTCTGTATGTGCAACTATTCCACTGCTGTAATTCCCACCATGAAGAGCTCAAGAAGAGGAATTTAGTAAATTATTAAAAAATAATAAATGTTAGCAATTATTTTGTGATTTCAGAATGCAACCTCCCTTTTTTTTATAGTTTGTTGGCAATATATTTATTTATATAACATCCCCTTTCTCGTAAAATTATAAATGTATTCTCAAAATTACCACTTTATTCCCGTAATATTATGACTCTGTTCTCAAAATCTCACTTTTTTTTCTTTAACATGGCCCTAATCCTGTCGTACTGAATCCACAATATGTGGAAAAAAACAAAAAAAAGACGAAACCCTTCATCATGCACCAGCCTTTCTTCTTACCTGCCAGGTAACCCCTGACTGCTCTGCTCCCGCAGACTTTCACGTGCACTTTCCAGGTTCAACTGCAGAAGCTGCAGGTCGTTCCGCTGATTCTCACACACCTGTAAAAACACACATAAACAGCACTATGTGTACTGCTTTATTTATTTATGTTGATTTCAGATTGTCAGATAAAAACAGATTTTTTATTCTATTCTTTTTTTAGCTGTAGACTATTTCATTTTTATCTGTACTTATTTCTGTCCTAGTGCTGCTGCAACGACCAAATTTCGTCTCTGTGAATAAATAAGTTTGTTTTATTCTGAAAAAATATTTTATTAACTAAAAATGTGTTTATAGATGATTTCTTGTCACTCTTGTGTGGTTTAACCCTTTAACACCTGGACCATCATCAGTTTAAAAAAAAAACTTGGGGAAAAAAGGCAATGAGCAGCTTGACATACGGTGCCCTGCAAACTCTAAGAAATTAGGAAAAGATGACGAGAAAATGACCTGAAAATCTGTTGTTTGTTTGTCTTTTAAAAGGAGAGATGAAATGATTAGAAGTGTATAAAAAATTGGGGAAATTTTACATGTTAATATCATGTCAAGGCAATATGTACACTTGGTTGTATATTAGCATTTATTTTTAAAGTCATTCCTTTTTATTTTATTTTTTCAATCTTTCTTTGTGCTAATTTTCAGG
>NW_024626886.1:0-4698 GCF_008729295.1 Plectropomus leopardus | reverse complement strand
AAGGAGGCATCTAACAGTGGCACACTATCTTATTGTGCTTTCCCTCCCTCCTCTCTTAATCCACTCCCTCCCTCCCTCCCTGGCTACCTCGCTCCCTCCCTCCCTGGCTACCTCGCTCCCTCCCTCCCTCCCTCACAGCCGCGCTGCTTCACACACTCACACACTTTGACCCACAGAGCTACTAGCCCATTTCCAAACTGGGGCTCTGTGCCAAAAGCCTGCGCTTCACCTCGTCCCCCTCATTCATCACCACTGATTGCCTGAACTCTCAACATCAAAAGATCCCGTTTGTACTTTCCGATGGACCAAAGAAAGTAAAAACCCGGGGCGGATATCTCTGTTAATGGATAAAAAAACACACTTGTGTTAAAAATGTAGGAAAAAGCTAAAAGAAGCACGTAGAGAGCCCAAACCTCCACCAAGGCTGCACAACACAACTGAAAATGTTGGAAAACTTTTGCAAAGTTTTTGCACAAAACCTCAGTTTTCACTGGTGATATTAGGGTTTTATAAACTGTTATTTGTGAAAAGTTTAACCCCTTGAAACCTGAGAAAATTGGTTTAATTTCTATCAAAAAATATGGGCAAAAGGAAACTTAACAAGACATGGCCAAAAAAATTTCAGGTGAGGTTTCAGACGCTGTTAGTCCATAATGCGAATAGAAAGGTTGTGAAAATTCCTGCTGAAAACAGTCTCGCTCGGTGGTTTGTTCATTCAGTCTAATATCCCCTCCAGAGGCGCTTCAATGCCTAATGTCATAATGTTCGAGATTCCCCAATATTGACTTTCACTGTGCCGAAAAGCTTCTGCAAATAAATAACCATGATATTCTAGAAGTGTCTCGAACCACCAGGAATCACACAGAACCCAACAACTTTTAAATAAGGAGGGAAAAATAATCCCAAACTGTGATTTTCTCGCAGCGCAGAGACATGAAAGGACGCTGGGCCTCAGCCGAGCTAATGTCAACACACCGGCAGCGAGACGCTAAAGAGGCTGGACGGGGACTGGGAGCTGTGGATCAAGGCCCAGCTGTTGCACCAGTAGGACCTCTGAGCCCTCATTCCAGTTAAAGCCGAGTAAACTATCTCACAGAGGCGAGTCAGAGGCGAGTCAGAGGTATCACAGCGTGACTGCAAGCTACGGGACGATTATTAAAGCGGGAAAGAAGCTGCTGAGGAACTAAAGTTCGGCATCTCACCACAAGAAAAGTGATTTATCTTAAAGTCTAGACGGACAACTGTTCATCAGAAATGTCTGGCTTTAGTGGGAAAATGTCACGGCTCGATAACAACCTCATGTTTTGGTTTCTCTGTTGTGTCAGCAGTCATTTTCTGAGGGCGGACATCAAGTTCTAGGAATTATTTTGACAAAAAATAGATGCTGAAAGGGCATCTGGTGGCCCAGAGCTGCAATCTGCACTGTTTGGTAAAATGAAGATCTAGAAAGTTCTGTCATGCCTCTTTCCCGTCAATATCTTAGTGACCAAATCTCAGAAGAACAGCCACAGGTAGCTAAAAAAAACACCAACATTTTGGGGCTAAAAGTGACAGGTTCCTTAAGAATTTGCTGGAAAAGCAGCCACACTAAAAACATCCATGTTTGAAGGCAGAAAAGCTGCTGAAAAGACAGTAATAAGTGGCTATAAAACAACCATGTTTGGGGGCTAAAAAGCTACTGGAAAATCAGTAACAGGATCTTTAAAAAAAAAAAAAAAATTAAGGGCTGAAAAGCCACTACAAAAACAGTCACAGGTCACAAAGAAATACCCAGTTTGGGGGTCAAAAATCCACTTGAAAAACAGCAATAGGCTGCTAAAAAAAAACAATTTAGGGGTTAAAAACCTGTTGGGAAAACACCATGAGTTGCCAACAAATACACACATTTTCAGTGTATGAATCTGCTGGGACAAACAGCCAAGGGTTAATAAAAAATGCCAACCTTTTGGGGCTAAAAATCAGCTGGAAAAACAGCAACAGGTTACTTAAAAAACTAGCGAGCTAAAAAGTCGACAGAAAATCTTTAACGGGGTGGCTAAAAAAAGACCAGATTTGGGGACTAAAAGCCGCAGGATAAACAGCAGCAAGTCCCTAAAAAAACTTTTTGGAGACTAAAAAGCTGCTGGAAATGCAGCAGGCAGCCTTTTAAAAATGGTCTTTGTTGTTGTTGGACAGCCGTCTGCAGTTCAGCAGGTGTCACACGAGGTGATACACCGTCCACTGTTCCCTCCACGTCCCAGGGACAAAGATAGCTCATATATCACTTTACAAACGCTGATATGAAATGCATGAAACATGCAAATGTAGAAATGTACACTTTCTTCTGGAGACTTCTCTGGAGATTTACCAGCGTCAGAGCTGTTCATTTTTCCTGCCGGTGGATTTTAACTCTCTCTCTTTCTTCAGCGTGTTTAGCATCGATCTGATGCTGGTTTAGTCCTTTCAGATCCACGAGAGTTGGACTTGTGTCCATCCAGCACTGTGTAACATCTCTGCTCATGAAGACAGCCACATGTGTCCACTGTCCAGAGGGACGCGTCTCTCTGGCCTTTATCTCAGTCCCGACGCCTCCTCCGGGCCAGAAACCAAAACACCAACACAAACGTCCCGCCCTGAAAGCTTTGGGGGTGAAACCGAGGCAGCGACCCTTCCCCTGCTCGTATTTTCCCTGCGTAACCTCGACATGTGTGGCTAATGCTCTCTCCGCGGGACACGGAGGGGGCGGGGGCTGGCAGAACGAGGATGCGTGGTGCTGGAAGCGTTCGTGCACCGTCGGGGTTGGAAATGAGCAGCTGTCCGGTCAGAGAGATTCCTCTTCCTCTCTCATAACAAACAGAGTCTGTGTGCGACCACAGCCATCCTCTCTCTCGGAGCCGGCGGTGCGAGAGCCTGCGGGGCCATCGCACTAAAACCGACTCAACACAACTGCTGGTATGTTCTCGGAGGGATGATGCATCGCTGCTCCTGCAAACAGCTGCCACTGTTTTCCGCATCTGTGCTTCAGACTGACTGTCTCTGCTGAGGACAGCGGGCCTGCAGAGAAACCGTGCAGAAAATTCAGAATAATCCGGCGATAAACGAGGCAGCAGAAGTCTGGTTGTTTCCTACCGAGGGTGCGAACACCGTGTCGCCGCTGCTGACCTTTGACCTCGTCTACACCAGCCGCGCAGAGAGAGCAGCACATCGGCAGCAGCTGCACGACTCCATCAGTGATTCACCGGATCTGCAGCCACAGTCCTGCTGTGGACTCAGAGGCTCCTCACACGTCTCAGAATAGATTTAACCCTTTGAAACCAGCAAAATCAGCTGGATTTATTTTTAAAAAACATGAAAAAAAGGCAACGAGAGAAGAAATGACCTTAATCCAACTCACTTTAAAAATCCACAAACTGGTTTCTTATGGTCATTTTCGATCTTTAATTGTAAACTTCTTTACCTCTGACTGCACCTGTTTTAACTGATTTTGACGTTAACATTACGGATTGATTGTATGCATATTTTAATACATCACATTTCTCTTATATATTTTCAATAGTATTATGATAATTGTATGCATTTCATTATTTTTATCAGCTGGACATCATTGTAAACGAGGGCTAAAAAAAATTTAAAAAACAAAAACACAAACACAACAAAACAAACCAAAAAAAACAGTCGTGCAAAATCCTCACACAACTGTTTACGATAGATTTCATTATTTGTTTATTTATGCATTTATTTCCTTGAATGAATTACGGAGTATCATGAGAGAGAATCAGAATCGGCTCTGAAACTTTATCACCTTTAGCAGTAACTGTACTGGATCAAATATAAGACGTAATGGTCTGAAGTCTCCAACAATCCAGGAAAAAGCCCCCCCCCCCCAGCAGGTTTCCCTCCGTCAGCCGAGTGGAACAGATTATCTGCCGCTTGTTTGTACAAGCCCAACGTGCTCATCACGCCGCCTCCCTCAAACGTCACGCCAAGAGGAAAAGACGGCCGTGTTAAAAGCAGTGAAAAAAACCTGCTGCTCCTGAAAGCATCTTTCAAATTCACCAGTTTCAAAGGTGAACAACGGATCAGAAGCGGCGCGTCACGCACCGTTTATCAGATGTCTGAAGGGGAGGAGGAGGGGTTAATGGCTTACGCACCCGTTTTTTGATCTTGGCGGTTTGAGTGCAGGTGTGCTCGTCGCTTCACGAGACCCCGAAACCTTCAAAAACAGTCATGTGATTTCAAAAACGTTCAGCTGTCAAAGAGGAATCACAGACAGCTGACAGATATCACAGAAGCTGCCTCACCAAACATTTTTAAAACTAAAAACTTTTCTCCTCACTTTAACCTTGAACTCGCCGGCGCACTGACGCACTGCTGCACATCTTTAAGATGTTGTATTTTCAGCATTTTTTTGCATTTTATGCACTCTTTTTACCCGTATTTTTTATTAATAATGTCAGTGGGTTTTATTTTATCTTCTATCTTATATTATGTAGTCTGTGCATTCAATTTTTATCCTTATTTTATCTTACTTTTGCGAGTTTTATCCCGTCATTCTATGTATTTTATTCTGATCTCATTTTATTTTTACATGCAGATTTCATTATGTCTTTATGTCTTTTTGTGTGAAGCACTTGGTGCATTTAGTCTTTCTTGTAAAGCATGTTGGGCTGCATTTCTTGTACGAAAGGTGCTATACAAATAAAGTTTATTATTATTATT
>NW_024626885.1:0-1960 GCF_008729295.1 Plectropomus leopardus | reverse complement strand
GGTCAAAAACAGTCAAGCTTTGTTTTGTTTAAACACAAATTTTACACCTAGTGGCCCAATTCTCCTCTGAAACTGTGGTGAGTCACCCTCAGACACCTCTGTCTATCAAACCTGTAGTGCTCTTGTCTATTTTCCATCCCACCAAATACAAAAATGACCATGCTCACTTTGAATAATTCCATCCCATCTTTATTTCAGCAAATATTCAACAGAAATGCATAATCTGCATTGTTGAGTCACAAACAGGACTCTGAACACAAATTGGTCGACTGTTAATAAAGATTGTGAAATGCACAGATTTTTTTTACTGCAGAATTATAAAATATTCCAAGGTAACATGAAGTGACTTTTCAGTTTGGTTTTTATTTTTGGTGACTTATTTGAAAATCCTCAGGTGTCCTTATATGTGCCTTTTATCCCTGCCTAGCCTCCTGTGCGTGAGGGCCCAGTAACGCGTAGCGCCAGTAGAGCTGCCTCTCTCCACTCTCTGTCTGATGCCTCCTCTGACTCCTTCAGTCACTCTCCAGGTATGAGACACACACCATGGACTTCTTGGAAATGTAAAAGTAAAAACGTGTGTCTAAGGTTACAATGAAACTAGTTTGTCCTACACATTTACCCCATTGTAGGGCTCATGTAGACACAAATTTAATTTTGAAACAAAGAACATTAAAGAATAATGTTCTTTATTTATTAAAGGAAAATGACATGACTTTCAATAGAAAGTGTAACGTGTGTAGTAGGACAAGACAAGCATTTTGCTTCTTCCTACTCCTTTTCGGACTTGAAATGTTAGTTAATGTTACTCATTGAAAATCTGTGATATACTTTGTACACTATTCATTTTGTTTGTTTTTTCACATGCATAGTTTTTTTTATATAAATATTTTAAATAAAGTATGTTTAATTCAATCTCACGCAGCATGTGCTAGGAGAATATTGTCAGTAGAGTTAATTCTTGCCTTAAAGGGATAGTTTGGATTTGTATGCCTCTGCTCTTGTGATAGCTGTGATTCAAGTCTTCCATCAGTCTGTCTGTCCCATTCTTGTTACTGCAATATCTCAAGAACGCCTGCAGGGAAATTCTTCAAGTTTGGCACAAACGTCCACTTGGACTCAATGATGGACTGATTAGATTTTGGTGGTTATAGGTCAAAGGTCACTATGACTTTGTACATCTTATTCTCGTAATGTCTATATCTTTAGAACATCTTGAGGGAATTTATTCCAATTTTTCACAAATGTCCGTCTGGACTCAGGGATGGTTGAAGGTCAACTTCATTTTGACATCATTATATTCTGCAAAAAATAATTTTCCAGCCACTACTCAACTTAATGACTTGAGAACAAAAGGGGAGACATTTAATCAGATATTGAATTGGTGACGCTTGTTGAAACGGCGCTGATTGTAAAGTTTTTGTGTACTACTTTGTTGAAGATGTGTGTGGAGCATCCATGTTTCAGAAATCATAGCTTCTTTGCGGCAATATCCATATTTGAAGAATTGTCAACTGTCTTGGCTAAACTGTAACTTGGCTGGTTCACAGAGGCATATAGCCGTGAGGTGATATTAACGTTTTTTCCTTTGGTGTTATTAAAGGGATAGCTCTTGTTTTGTTTTTTAACTTTGGTGTTTTAAAGAGTCAGTTCAGATTCACCACAGTCATGCAATATCACAAACAAACTAAACGCCTTGGTAGACCAGCAAGTCGCAGGGGGGAGAGATGGATATAATGGCCTCAGCTGCCAGTCCGAAAGGGCTGTCTGACCGCAAGATAAAGCAGTTAAAATATTCTCAATTTTGCGTACACTTAAACTAATATTGATTTTTTTTAGGTAGGACTTTTTAAGGTGGCTAAATATATTTTGCTGTTGCCCTTGTATAAAGCAGTACATTGTTTAGCTTCTGTGGTGGTATTCCTGCATGCTTCCCCAAACTGGGGGCGTGTTAACCACCACC
>NW_024626884.1:0-1042 GCF_008729295.1 Plectropomus leopardus | reverse complement strand
CCTGATGGCTCTTTTTATGACCGATTCACTGTGTTTAAAATGTGAAAGTAAAGGGCAAAACAATTTAAAGTTTCTATTTTTGTTCTCATTAATATTTTACATACTTAACTCTTTCAGAGTCTTAAATGAGATCAACACATTAAAAGAAACCTGCTGAGTGTTTGTTTTACAGTGATATTATTTACATGTATCAGCTCCTCGTGGTCCTGATATTAAACAGTTTAACATTTGAAGGTATTAAGAGACAGAAATGCACAAAATCAAAATGAGCCTCAAGAGGTTAAAACACGCCCTGAAAGACAAAATAAAACACGTTAGAGTTTTTCTGTGATATCATCAACTTTTCAGACAGCTACAACAGAAATGTGTTTCCATGTTAATTTAACTTTTTGTCTTTCTGAAACTGATTCATATTCACACACACGACTGATTTGTGTCCTGGACAGTGGTGGAGTAAATATGCAGATCCTTTACTTAAGTAAAAGTACTAATATCACACGAAAAATACTCTGATACAAGTAAAAGTGCTGCATTAAAAATATTACTTCAGTAAAAGTAAGTAAGTTTAACCAGGAAAATGTGCTAAAAGGGTTAAAAATATCAAATGCATCCACATCTAAATTAAAAAATATTTTATTTAAAAAACAAACTCACGATTATTTTTATTTTATCTTTTTAATGTCTGTCAAAATAGTTGGGGATTAATTTTCTAAATTGTTTTATAACATCATATTTTTCTTTCTTATGTTTTTTAAATCCAAAAATCAGAATTTGCTAAGTAACTGCAGATATTAGATACATTTAGTAAAGTAAAAAGTACAATATTCCCTCTGAAATAGAGTGGACTTAAAAGTATAAAGTGGTATGAAAAAAAAAATACTCACGTAAAGTACAAGTACCTCAAAATTGTACTTATGCACAGTACTTGAGTAAATTATTTCTTCCACCACTGGTTCTGGATGGGTTGTTGCAGTTTTCACACTCAGATTACATCGACATCTTTATCTGTTTTATGAAAATACTCACCAACAACCAGCTTAAT
>NW_024626883.1:0-1494 GCF_008729295.1 Plectropomus leopardus | reverse complement strand
AGCAAAACTGGCGACGGCACACGGCTGCCACTCCTTTTTTTTTTTTTTTTTTCTTTTTACAGTTAAAAACTGTACTGTATTTTTTGTACATGTATGTGAGAGAAGCACTGGTGGTCAGAAGTATTTTATTGAACACTCTTTTTTTT
The DNA here is from genome assembly GCF_008729295.1 of Plectropomus leopardus. NCBI lineage: Eukaryota > Metazoa > Chordata > Actinopteri > Perciformes > Serranidae > Plectropomus > Plectropomus leopardus. Next base: position 1,348 of record NW_024626883.1, on the reverse strand, counting down.
TTTTTTTTTTTTTTTTTTTTTTTAAATAATGTCGTTTAAATGTGTAAATCTCTGTCAAACGAACATTTTCCAGAACCTCTGCCTGTGGGAGATCAGACACAGACTCGTTAGTCTGAAAACCAGACAGGACCTTGACTGAAGAGTTAAAGCAGGTTGGCCCAATCATGTTTAGTAGTGCTACGTGTTTGAGAAGGAATTCACTGCAGCGGTCACCATAATGCCTCAAATCTGTCATGAAAACCAGCCACCACTTTGTCATTTTGTTATGCTTACAGGATCTTTGATGAGTGTTTCAAATGGCCTGTTTTTTATGCTATAGGGTGTTTACTAATGTTTGTACAATTGGTCCGAGGTTGAAGTAGTCATGTTTAAATGTAATAATATTAACGAATCAACGGTTACAATGTCCCTCACTGAAGTGCAACAAGGTCAAGAATCACAGCTGCCAAAATCAACAAAAGAAATAGGTTGGATGTCTAATTGAGGTTGTAATTATAAAGAAAGTTAAATGTAATATTAGGATTATGGTTTTAAAAAGTGTATAATGGGAATAGCTTGACATTTTAGGAAATACATGTATTTGCTTTCAGGCAGAGTTAGATGAGAAGACATATACCTTCCTAGCAAAATGACAGGAAACAAGGAGAAACAGCTAGCCTGGCTCTGTCTAAAGGTACCAAAATCAGCACCTTTGAAGCTCAATACTTAGAGGGAAACTGGTATTTTTGAGCCTGTGCTCTATTGTTCATTGTTTTTGTGTCTAAGTGCCTGTTGGAGGGAACAATTCATGAAAAATGTTCCAGTATTGGGAGAGAGCGCTGCAGCCACAGAGGCAAAACAGGCTGCAATATAAACCAGGCAATCACGCACCGTCAATTTACAACCAATAAAAGCGCTTGTTTTTGCAACTGACAGGCTGATATTGTTATTATAAGTGTATGAAAACATATGACAACATTTTTTTTTAACCTTTTTTGCCGGTCTTGTTGTTGTGACCTCACTCAAGAAGTAGTCTCTTTCTGAAAATCTCGCGGACTTTTCCCACAATGTCAGAATCACCTTAATATTTACTGACAATGTTACAGATAACACTAAGCTGCCAAACTCTTCCCGGCACTCCTTGTTTTTCCTGCACGAGTCGCCTCTCGCGGGATTTCAGAAAGACTCTTCTCCTCAAACGAGACTTGGTCACAATAACAAACAGACCAGTGAAAGGTAAAGAAAATGTTTCATTTCTCTGTAGAATCTTTTCTGTGAAATTTTCATACACTCATAATAACGGTCTGAGCCTGTCATTGACTAAAAATAAACACTTTTCGTGGATGTGCAGCAGTCAAATTTCTGAAGT
>NW_024626882.1:0-1112 GCF_008729295.1 Plectropomus leopardus | reverse complement strand
GGAGACATGCTCCTGTCCAACATTATTAGAAGATGATGCAGACATCAAAATTCGCCATGAGTGTATACTTACAAAAAAACAATAAAGTTGATCTGTTTGAACATTAAATATCTTGTCTCTGTACTGTATTCAACTGAATAGGCTGAATCAATGTATTCTGTTTTTTTTTTTTTTACGTTTTACACAGCGTCCCACCATTTTCAAAATCGAGGTTGGAAAAACTTTTTCCCAGCGGACCTGTTGCTACAGTTACTGATCTCACGCTCACAGTTTCTATTTGAAAACACGATAAAGAGTCGGCCTTTAAAACGACGTAATGTCTCCTTGTGTTCAGGCAGTTCTGCCAAAAAGCGATTTCAGATTTAAAGACTTTTTTAGGGTCTGAAGAGGCAAAGCTGGCTGGTATTTCACAAGAAAAACAAAGAAAAAGATGTTTCTGTAGCAGTAACTGTATTTTTTCACTCTTCTTTTCCTTTTAATTATTTTGGGACCCCTGACATTTCTCCCCTGACCCCTCGGGTGGGTCTCGACCCGCAGGTTGAGCACCCCTGTGTTTGTCATTGTGAGTTTTGTGTAAAATCAGCTGCAGTGAAATGAGGAAGGACGAGGTGTGAACTTTATAATGAGCTGAGAGCTGTCAGGATTAACAGTTTCTCTGAGTGCACTTCTTTGTGCCGTCCTGCATATTTTTGGAAAGAGAGAGAGTGAAAATGTAAACGCCTGCAAATACAGGCAGGGATTTTAATAAGAGAGCCAAAGACACATGCTGCTCGTGTAATCCTGCAGGAGAGTTGATAAATCATTAAACGGGGGCCTAATCCTTTCATCCTGAGGATCGGAGCAGAAACTGCTACAAGAGGGATTACATCAGCAACGGCTACAAAAAGATTAATAGATATCAAATTAAATAATCGCTACCTAATTCCAGTTATTGTGACGGCGTGCTGAAGCCGTCGTCAGCGCCCTTGAATCTCTTGATGTGCTGCAGCAGCAGGGAGGAGAGCGCAGGGATGAGCCACAGCAGAGCCAGCAGCGGCACCGAGGCTGTGAGACAACATCTGACGTCTTTCTGCAGAGACTGAGCTCTGCGCGCAGATGTCCACTGGCTGATT
>NW_024626881.1:0-2477 GCF_008729295.1 Plectropomus leopardus | reverse complement strand
GGGCTGCTCAAATTGAGGAGGGAGAACAGTCGAGGGTGCAGGCAACGTCGAGAATCCCAGTTGAGGTGAGCTGGTGGGAGTGGAAGGGTGCCACCAACACATCTGACGCCTCAGGCAAACCTGACCTCCACGGCTGGCGGGACCGAGGTGAAGTGACTGCCGAAGCCCCAGTGCCCCGCTCTTGCTGAGGTTTCTTCCTGTTTTTTTTTATTTTATGTTTGTTTGTTTTTTGGGAGTTTTTCCTTGGGTGATGTGAGGGTCTAAGGGCAGAGGGATGTCATAAACTGTACAGCCCACTGAGGCGAACCATGTTTTGTGGTAATGGGCTCAACGAATAAAATTGACTTGACTAGACTTGACTTGACTCGCCCGAGGCAGCATGTCCCTGCTTCCTATTCAGCACAGGCCGCCGGAAGTGGTTGAAGACGAACCGGCCCTTTAACAGAGGCGCTGACGTCATAGCGCACGACGGGAGCCGCCGCGATGACGTCACCCGGAAGAGCGCCGATGTTGACAGAGCGGCGCTGGGATGTCAGGATGTCGAAAAGCTTGTTGTCAGTTCTGCGAAACGGTATTCCCCGGTCTGCAAAGGCGGCCGGCAATCGGGAGACCTCGCTGGAGCGTGGTGACGCCGCGCTCCAGCGCACATCGCTCGACGGCGAGCCGCCGAGCCGGCAGAGTCGAGACAACGGCGGGAGGCCGCCACCGTCCTCCGCGGCGATGGAGTAGGAGAACCGCGGTAGCGCAGGGCTGCACGGGGGCGACCGCGTCCTCTTCTTTCCGCTGAGGGTGGCGGACCAGGAGACGCAGAGGAACCATCGGCCGAGCCGTACACCTGGATGGTGAGCAGAGAGGAGCCAGGTGGAACACGGACCAAGAAGGGAACCGAGGGGCCGGCGGCCGGTTGCACTGCCGAGGTCGGCGTCTCCGGCACGGACGCGACAGAGAAGTTGTCGGCGTCGGACCCTGAGGACGCCTGCACGGCCAGATGGAGACGGCGAGGGCCATCATCACGACTTCGACTTCGAGTGAGCGAACCGCAGCCGACCGAGAGCGAAACGCTACGTGGTGTGTCGGTACGCGCTCGTGCAGAATAACGAGAACGAAAGGGGGAGATCGGGTTAGGAGGATATTTAAGCCGGAAGAGGCGCGGTTGAGGTGCGGTAGAGGTGTGGTCCTGCTCCTGAAACTCTGCTATATAGCTTCACTTAATAATACCCACTTATGTTGCTACACAGCAGAAAAGTACCCAAACTTTTGGTAAAAATGCCCGCTGTTGTTGCTACAAACATTTCTGGAAATGTCCTTAACTCTCTTCAAAAAAATACCTGCTTTTGTTGCAACAAATACAGCTGTAAATGTCCCAAACACTTTAAAAAAAAAAACCACAGTGTTGTTGCTACAAACACACCTGAAATCGCCTGAGGTCTCGTTAATAAATGCCTTCTTTTGTCACTACAAACATGGCAGGAAATGCCAAAAACTCTCATTAAAAAAATCCTCTTTTGTAGTTACAAATGAGCCTGGAAATGTTCCAAACTGTAACTTAAGAATACCCATTTAAGCCGCGACAAACGCAGCTGGAAATGTCAAAATCTCTTGTAAAACATGTGGTTTTGTTGTACAGACACACCTAAAATCACCTGAACTCTCATTAAAAAATGACCCCCTTTGTCGCTTCAAAACAGGCAGGTTACGTCCCAAACTCTAGTTTAAAAAAATATCCTCCTTTGTTGTTAGAAATGAGTCTAGAAATGTTCCAAACTCTTATTTAAGAATACCCACTTTGTCACAACAAACACGGATAGAAATACTCTATATGAAATTTGCTTTTGTGTCTACAAACTTGGCAGAAAACGCCCCCAACACTCGTTTAAAAACATCCTCCTGAACCCAAAATACTTCAAGATCGAACCCTAAAACTAATTAATACATCTATAAATATCTGTGTTTTTGAAAAAAAAAAAAAGCTACTAAATATACATGAAACTATAAGTACCAAGCTCCAAAAAACCTTCTTTAAATGCTGGAGAATAATGAATGTTGTAATGAAGTAACCTGAAAACTGAGGGTAAAATAGTCCACATTTCGTCACTGATGCACTTGAAATAAAACCTTACTCTGCGGTCATTAACGTAACAAACTCGTCATTCAGAGTGAACAGAGATGGCTGCTCCATGATGAGTGTTTCTGCCACCGCCGCCCGTGAGGAATAGAGGTGTTTTGCTGCAGCAAAGCCGGCTGAAATTGGTCCCTGGGGAGCGTTAATTACCTCCCTGACACTATATCAATAAATATTTGAGGAGAAAAGAGGTTCCGGAGGGTAAACAAAGAGAGCCTGCTCTCCTCCGAGTTCACTCGGCCGTGAAATATGGGACCTCGATAAATAACACTGCAAGAAATTAGCTCTTTTTCATCTTTTAGTGGAGTCCATTTCTTTAAAAAAAAGAAACATTTTCAAGGTTATCTGTGTTGTT
>NW_024626880.1:0-1390 GCF_008729295.1 Plectropomus leopardus | reverse complement strand
TTTTTGACGTTTTTGCCATACTATAGCCTTGCTCTTTGGGTCATTTTTTCGGCTCTCCGTATTATGGTGTTTTTGGCCGTTTTTGCAACTTTGAATGCTATGGCGTGTCTCTGCACACTATTTAATATGGTTTAAAGCTGTTTTTAGCTGTTTTTTCGACGTGTCTTTTTTTGAGGTTTTTGTCATACTATAGCCTTGCTCTTTGGGTCATTTTTGGTACTTGCTATATCATAGTGTTTTTTCCACGTTTTTGCAACTTTCAATGCTATGGCGTGTGTCTGCACGCTATTTAATATGGTTTAAAGCTGTTTTTTCGACGTGTTTCTTTTTGACGTTTTTGCCATACTGTAACCTTGCTCTTTGGGTCATTTTTTCGATTCACCATCTTATGGTGATTCATGATTCATGATTCATGCCACTTAATGCGGTTTTATGTGACTTTTAGCTGTTTTTTTGCACAGTTTCATCTTGACATTTTTCAACATATTATACTGTGTCATGTTTTGACATTCTATATACTACATGGGTCTTCTTTTGATATGTCAGATTTTGACATTTTTCAATTTTTTTTTTTTTCAAATTCTACACTGTGGTTTTCAGCCTTTTTTTGATATTTCATACTTTTAATGACATACTCAATTAATGACATACTACACTATTATGTTTTTCTTTGTTTTTTCGACATGCTATGTTGTGATGTTTTGGGCCGTTTTTGCCTCATCATATTTTTTTTTTTTTTTTTATTACATAGTAAACAATGTAGTGTTTAAACATGCTCCATGCTGATGACATGTTGTATGTTGTAAAAAATTTTCATACAATGGTCATGGATTAGACCCGCCTGTACTCATCAGTACATTGTCACATACCTCAGTTGACGTGACGTGTTTTGCTGCTGTTTGTCCTCAGACCGAGACCATGCTGAAGACGGCTGAGGACCTGGCTGGACCGTACGTTTGGGGTCAGTACGACATCCTGGTTCTTCCTCCGTCTTTCCCCTACGGAGGCATGGAGAACCCCTGTCTGACCTTCGCCACGCCCACCCTGCTGGTACAAACACACACGTGATTAGAGCATCAGTGACATCATCACACGTCACCTGACCTGAGCATCATGTGACTGCTGATCAGCTGATCACCGTGTGTTTATCTCTTTCCAGGCAGGAGACAAGTCCCTGTCCAATGTGAGTATAAAGTCCGTCTCTGCAGAGTCCGCTCTCTGTCCACATTCACACGCTCAACTGGTGCCGTTCTTCCTGTCAGGTGATCGCTCACGAGATCTCCCACAGCTGGACTGGGAATCTGGTGACCAACAAGACCTGGGAGCACTTCTGGTAAACACAGAAACACACCAGTTAACCCTTAAATCAGCCCTCACAAACACACCAGTT
>NW_024626879.1:172-10545 GCF_008729295.1 Plectropomus leopardus | reverse complement strand
TGTGTGTGTGTGTGTGTGTGTGTGTGTGTGTGTGTGTGTGTGTGTGTAGTGGTATTAACTAGCAGTTGGTCCTTGCAGGGGGGTGCCAAGCTGCGAGCTGAATAAGGGAAACCACTCTTGCTGAGTTGCATGTGTGTCTGTTTGTATGCACTGTGTCTGTGTATGTAGCTGTGTGAACTTAAGTGGCCTCACATCTGAGTGTTACCTCTCTTCCTCCCACCCAGGGAGTCATAAGTGCAGCCAGCATGGAATGCCCTGCCAGGCAGCAAGCTAGTTAATGAGGGAGTGTTGAATACCGTTTTATTCTCCCGAGTGAACACACACACACACATGCACAAACATACGCGCATGCATGCACAGACATACACAGCAGGCAAGCTTTAAAGCAAAGGCAAACAAGCAGCATTTTTTCATAAATTACAAAATGATTAACAATTACATTATGCCAAATTAAGCCAGCTGTAACAACTGTACACCAAATGTAACGAGCAAGAGTGAGTAGTTAGCTAAAAGTTATGGATACATGGTTGACACAGTTAACTAAAATTAATGGTTATATAGTAGAAACAATTTGCTAAAAGTAATGGGTTAAATAGCTGGAAGTAATAAATATATAACTAAAATGGCTTAAGATACATGGTTGATATAGTGAGTTTTAAGTAATGGATAGGTATTCATGTTAAAAGTAGTTAGATCAAAATAATGAAATAATATGCTAAAAAGCAGATAACCTACATAATCAAAATTGTTAGCTAAAAGTAATGGATACATGGTTGAAATAGTTAGCTAAATATAATGTCTTGGATAAATGGTTAAAAAAATGATAGCTAGAAGTAATGGCTATATAGATGAAATATTATGTTAAAAGTTGTGGGTACATGGTTGAAATAGTAAGTTAAAAATGATGGATACATGGATGATAATAGTAAGTTAAAAGCAATGAATGCATGGTTGAAATATTAATCTAACAGTGATGAATGCATGCTTGAAATAGTTAGCTAAAAGTGACGGATACATAGTTGAAATAGTAAGTTATAAGGGATGAATACATGGTTGAAATATTAAGTTAAAATTAAAAGTACTAAATGCGTGGTTGAGATAATAAGTTTAAAGTGACGGATACATGATTGAAATAGTAAGTTAAAAGTGATAAATGCATGGTTGAAATAGTAAGTTATGTGATAGAAACATAGTTGAAATAGTTAGCTAAAAGTAACAGAGACATGGTTGAAACAACTAAAAATGCAAATAACATCAAGCAAACAACAAAACCCACCTAACCAGTGACAGTAATATTGCATAAAAATGTATTGTAACAATGTCATTAACCTGTAGTTAATAGTCTTTAGAAATATCCACTAAAAAACAATTACAGCAATCACACTTTGTAACATAAAGGTTAGGATACACGGTGTGAAGACAAAGCGAGAGGAAGAGGTGTGATTGAGATGGTTTGGATGTTTGCAAAGGAGAGATGTTGGGTATATTAGGAGAGGGATTCTGAAGATAGAGCTGGCATGCAAGAGAAAAAGAGGAAAGCCAAAGAGCAGTTTTATAGATGTGTTGAGGGAGGAAATGCAGGTAGTTGGCGCAACAGAGGAGGATGCAGAGGGCAGGAAGAAATGGAAACAGATGATCTGCTATGGCGACCTCTATTGGGAGCAACCCTAAAGATGAAGACATTTTGGGACATGAAGAGTGGTGTTGATGAATCTGACAGGGCTGTGGGTTATGAGTTTAAAATAAAACGCTGGGAACAACTGACTTTCTAATCCACAGCAAAGACACAGGCCTGCCGTTGAAGACTTCCTCACAATTCTCCACAACAGTCTTCTGTCCGTTTTTATTACTTGCTTCGCTCAATGCTGTCTCAACCATGGACTTCTCTGTCTTTTCATACACTCATCACTCCGTTCGTCCGAGGTCTGGGACAATCCTCAACTGTTGCTCTGCATCACTCCACCACCATTTATACACATTAACTATCAATCTCCACACAGCGCCACTGTGCCTCAAATTTAAGTTTCTCTATTCACAGGAAATCAATGTCCTCCTCTTCTTTCTGTCAAGTTTTAAATGCCCTGTATGTAGTAGTTTAAAACACCAATAAACTATTCTCAAATTAAAATTCCTACCTTGGTAAAATGACTGTAAACACACAAGACCACGGTCAGGAACACTGGCAGCCGCTATGTCACACCAGTGGTATTATTAGTGGTAATGTTTCTCAAAATCAAAACCACATTTCCCATAAACTTCATTGCTTCCTGCCCCCAAGCTCCTTCCTTTGGCTTCACCGAAGAAGATAAACATGTTGGAAATGAGTTTTCCAGCCTATTTTCTCTCCTTTCTGAAGCTGAGATAAACCTTAGCCTTGTTTCTGCCCACTTGTTTCGTGGATAAACTAAAATGAATCACTCTTGTTTTCTTTATGTAGCTGGAGATAATTTTACATCACCAAGTGTATAGGGTGTGATAAAAAAACAACAATCTTCCTGTTTGGCATCATCAGCCAGAAAATTATGGAGCAATGTGGCTACATTGGATGCAGTGTTGCACTCTTTAATTTGGGCCTTTTTGACTCACAAACAATGCATTTTTACATCCCTCAAAATTGTACTTTTCTGAAATGCTCTCAAGAATGCATAAAAACTACCAGATAATTATATGAATAAAACAAGTCAGATGTTCTCAGTGACTTTACTTAGATTTATTTAGTTAGATGTCTGCATTGAGTGCCGCTGGGCCACAATCACATCATTATTTTGTATATAATCTCTGATAACAAACATTTAGTGGATGCATACCATTCAAGTTTGTGTAACACTTAACATCCATGTCTGTAAAAACATGGATGCATCACAGACATCTTCCCTCTGCCAAGATCTATACAATCAGCACAGTTCCAAGAGGGACACCCAAGACCAGTGTCACCAATTCAGTATCTGAACAAATGTCTCCCCTTCTGTTCCTGAGTTATGACAAAGTGTTTTTGCAGAACATTATAATGGACACACTAACTCTGACCTTGGACCACCAAATTCTAAGCAGTTCATTGATGAGTTCACGTGGATGTTTGCGCCAAATTTGAAGATATTCCCTCAAAGTGTTGGTGAGATATTGTTTTCAGGAGAATAGGACTGACGGACGGACATAATGCCTTCGGCCAATGCTATCGCCCAGTGCGGAGGCATTAGGCCATTAGGCCATGCGGCAGGAGTCCCTCTGACTTTTCAGTAATTGGCTAGAATTTATTGGAATTTATTTGTGAAATATATGCTTCTTATAGTTATATTATATATATTATATATATATATATATATATATATATATATATACATAGCATTTGTGACTCATATAAAACCTCTTTATTTTTCATCTTTTTGAATTTCCTTGACATAGTGGTTGAAACTATTTTACTATTCCTATCTATGATGCCAAAAATGGTTTGGTCCTTCATGCTACTATGAGATCAAAAGTTTGACTTTCGGCCGGCCTCTCCCCTCTCACCAGTAAAAGTTGAAAATGTCCCGGCATCAAAAGTCAGAAAGTTATCATGATCATAGGAGTTTTGTCATCTTGAAAAGTTTGTGTCTGGAACAAGTGGATCCAATGTTGGTTCGAAAAACAGGCACAAAAGTAAAAGTACGTTTTCATATTAATTTTCTCCTTACCTAAAAAGTTTGTGATCTGTATCTTTCGATCTTTTGGAGCACCTTAAGCTTTATTGATTTCCGCCACAAGAAATGGTCTTATGTTGCATTCATGTGATGTGGGAACACCTGAGTTTCCAAGTATCCAGTACAGAACCTGTCGTTCAAGTATATGTTTGTTGTTGTTATTCCTGCTGTTTTAGTGTCTTTTTGGACATTTCTGATTGGTATCCCAAAACTGACTTATTTCAATTCATGTTTAAAATGCAACCAACCCTGTCTTGGAGAATACACTGTTCTCTTCCAACTGTCATTTTACTGCATTTCAAGTCTGAAGCATAAAGGGTGATTTTCGTATCAATATGCACGGGAGCGTGTGTGTGTGTGTTTGTGTTTGTGTGTGTGTGTGTGTGTGTGTGTGCATGTGTATGTGTGTGCATTAATAAGATTTATGATATTCATTATGAAACCTTGCATTCAGATGCAGCCGAGAAGCCTGGTAATAAAAGCTCGAGAATGTTCCGATCTCGAACATTCTCGAGTACACACACACACACACACACACACACACACACACACACACACACACACACACACACACACACACACACGGTGGCGCTTTACAGCTCTCCCTGGTGCCAAGTGTGCATAGTGAGAGTCCTGGGATTGACCCAGGTTTTACTGCTGCTACTGCAAAGAGAGTATGTGGAGTTGAAAATAGAGAGAGAGAAAGAGAGAGAGAGGTCTATAAAGAGATGCATCATTATTATGAAACTCATAGACAACACCATAATTGTCATCATGGGAACAAAGAGAGAGAAGTTAATGAGTGAAACAGTAAAAATGGAAAAGAGGTGCAAACGCTTTTCTACAGAGATTCATATAATGTTTCCCCTCCACAGTATTAAAAGACAAGCACAGCTATGACCTCTCTCAGTACTGCTCATGTTGCTAACTTAACTTTACATACTGTATTTAAAGTCGAAACCTGTTACAGGAATTGAGAACCTTCTGATGAGATGAATCTAATAACACTAGAGCTACAACACCTCAAAGGTAAAAGGGTGCAGGGACGAGTAAACATAAACTGAAAGTATGATGCCAAATATTCAGTAGCTCACACATCATGGCATCCTTGCATGGCTGAGGAGGAAGAGGGTGGTGGCAGAAAATTGCATCCATCATCCAAAAATGCCCAACATGGCTGGTGTGGCACAAATGAACAATTATATGAGTTTTTTCAACTTTGTTTTCCTTTCTCAATATCTTTGCCTATGCAGGCTACACAGTCTGCAGTAGTCTGTGGTTCTTGTACTCTGGTTGCATCACACATATGCCCTTTATCACAGTGTCATATCAGACAAAGCTCTGGGGCCGGTTAGCAAAATGAGAAAAACAATAACACTACAAGATCTCACTCTGACTGCTGTGCTCTCTAAAGGTCATACAAACTTAAACTGAAGCTAAAAAGTGTCTTTTTTTCATCATCATCATTGTGCCTGTTTCAGATTAATATAAATAAAATCATCTGCACAGAGAGACAAAACAGAGTCTGTGGTCTAACTCAATCATGACTCATCAAAAAGGCCAGTTAGACCAATAAATCAAAACTACTGATGTAACATCGGCCTAATTTGGACATGTTCCCTTTTATGTGGTTTCAGCTTTTTCAGCAGAACTTTCTCAAACAATTTCCAGCATGAAGAAAAAGTGACACAAAATCATTACTGTAAAAAGTTTAAAATGAAGCAAGGATATATATATATATATGCATGAGTGTGTGAATATGTGAAAATGCCATGTGTGACAGTCTCTGAAGCAAAGATCGAGAGGAGTTGTTTACAGTGCAGAATAGACAGGTTATTACTATTATTAAGGATCACCGCTTGGTTAGTGATTGTGGCAACAGACACCACACGCTAAAAGCTTTCACTATGGTATGATATCCCTGGCAGACGGCATAGTTTAAAATTTTGCAATGATATAATACACCGCTGGGAGGCATCAGTTTGAAACGCTGACAGTGACAATGACATATAAGGAGCTGAAGACTCCCTATGGGGCAGACAAAAGAGGTGGTGGATGGATCCAACAAACCCCAGACTTTTAACCAGGAGCCTGCTGTTTGCTTCCTGTATGAATGTTAAGCCAAACTGTGATGTTTTTTTTTTTCTAAACCTAACCATGTGCTTGTGTTGCACAAGGAAATAACACATACAAGATGTTTTTACCAATGTTTATTTACAAAAAGACTACATGAATCTAAAGAGCCAAAAATGTACATTTCCTCTGAAAAGGGAAGTGTGTTTTGAAAAGGCGCAATGCATTTAAGAGGCATAAATTGACCAATCATCTGGGAACATCAACAACACATGCAGGAAGATGCCTAGCACGTCACATGCAGGCGTGAACGCCACTGACCAAGTGGCAATATCTGACGAGCTGGGATAGGAATGTGTTGACCACACACACACACACACACAAACAGGGCCTCTGGCGTGTTGTGTGTTTACTTATTTTACTGGTATGCTGTCTCATACACACACACACGCATGCAGCCAGTCCGCCCTGGGGAAAGTGAATGTTTGGGCTATAAGAGGGGAGTAAGGAACACATCTGAAAGTGCACTCAAATTCACCTCTCACCAGGGAATTGACAAACACTCACACATTTCCTCCTGGATTTCACCACTTGCTAAATCTTTCTGTCTCACACACACACACCATCAAAAATGCAAGAAAAACGTTTCCATCACCCTCCATATTATATCCTTAAACTTTTTCAGCTTTAGAACACAACAGAAAATATCAGGTGCCCAAACACTGGGGGTCCAGCAGAAAATCAGGCATGGACGTGATTCAGCAGAACAAATAAACCACGAGTTGCACTTTAGCGGGACTATTTGCAATTGGCCACCTGACACAGTATGTGATCTAACGTGTAGCTTTGTTCAGTATGTGTGCCATCACTTGTGCAGGATTTTAAATTACTACACAGAAAACAGTTACAATAAATACTGTAACATAACATGTTAACCTAGAGCCACACATTTTTAGACATGTTTGCTACATTTTTCTTTATCTCTGGGGAAAATTTAATCTGAAAGTTGCTGTGTTTACAAATATTCTTCCATTCTTCCGGCCCATATCCTTATCCAACCCCTGGGGAGATGGTTAAAAGGGAAAGAGAGACAACCCAAGAACAAATTAAAGCAAACTCCATCCAGCAAAGCTTTTTTCACATTATGATGTATAAAGTTTTAACCCGACTAAGAATCTACAGCCATGCTAGCAGCTCACTGAAGTTGTACTATGGCACAGCAGTGCTTTAAATTAAATGCTAATGTCAGTATGCTAACATGCATAACATAGAAAGGCTTTTTGTAACAATGTTATTACAATTTGCCCTCAGGGGAACATTAGTTTACCGAATGACAAGGCATTTTAATATGTATTTCACTCAAAATCACAAATGTCAACTTCATGGTGGTCCACAGGGTAAGTCAGGGATCACCAAAGGGAGAGAGATTCATCCTCTGGGGACCACGTATGTCTGTACCAAATTTCATAAAAGCAGGATGCGGGGTTTCAGCCACAACTTCACCTATTTCCAAGGTGCATGGAGAAGGGAAAGAAGTCTAAAGAATTCAGATCTCCAGCAAGTGTTGTCTTTTCCTGATTTTAAAGGCAGCTTTACAGCAAGAGTGCAACTAATGCTCTTTTTTTTCTTCATGTTGATTGCTTATTCAATTAATTCATTATTTTGGTTAAAAATGTCAGAATATCATTTGATTGTCTCTGTATCGTTTTAACAAAGTGCTGCTGTAATTTGAAATGTCTTTGTACCAAGTTTCATGACAATCCATCTAATATTTCTGTCTGGACCAAAGTGATGGACCGACAGACATCTCTAGAAAAAAAAACCTCAAGTTTGTCTCTCTTTCTGCTAAAAATGTTCCAAATAAACAGAGGAAAAGAGTTTTTATCAGTTATGTAGCAATACATAACTAACAGAAACTGTTCCAGAGTTTCATGACTGTTGATAAAGTGCTTCAGTAAGCATTATGTGTGCTTATGAGTGTAGTCATAAAACATTATGAATGCATCATAATTCACTAAGAATGCTCCCATAATGCATTATAGATGTGGTCTTCATACACAGTATTACCAATATCATCAGTGGCTATGCAGTGGATTGTAAAAAATACAGCCACCATGACTCCCAGAAATATTCAAAATCCAAAAATAATATTCAGAGAGCCATTTTTTTTCCCTTTTTCCAACACGCTGATGAAGACAATTCACTTCACATAAAATTTAGTTGACATGCTGACTGGAAACGCAGCCAACACAGGCTCATAAATGGGAGCGTTGGTACAAGAGCAGAGCACAGGATCATCAGTACCCTTTGGGCTCGATTCACACACACACACACACACACACACACACACACACACACACACACACACACACACACACACACAGCTGTAATAAGTGGCACATTGATATAGCAAATGGCAGGAAGACAGAGAGCATTATTATTGGTGCTGTCTTCTGCCTCCATCCATTTAACAAATCTATTAGAGAACATCACACACTGAGAAAGAGCAGCGATTGTGCAGCAATCTGACAAATGGACTCCAGCAGGAATGACTCATCAGTATGAAAAGTACAAAGAGCCTCTGATGCACAGACCGCATCTTTGTGCCAACATCATTTATGTTATATTTCTGCCTCTGTGTGTGTGTGGCAGTGGTAGCGGCATGTGTAATGAGCTGACAGAGCTTGGTGATTTCCTGCCTGGCCTGTAAAAGCAGCACGAGCTTCTTCCTGCATCCTCCTCTGTAGGATCCCACCTGGGGCCGCACACACACACACACACACACACGTCAGCATCACATAGACTGTCTGGCGACTGCAACTAATAAGTCACAACAGAAGGAGAAAATCCCTGTGTTACAGATTCTCTCCTCTCTTCCCACAGTGGTACGATAGTATTCATATGGCCTTCAGCGGGCGGTGAGTGTTTGTCTGACCCTCTCAGCTCTCAGCCCACACTCCATTAAAACCAGCGTCCAGCTTTAAGCCCACGCAGGGAATATCAAGAGTGTCAAGCCAAAAGCACAAAATACAATCCATTCACCATAATTCTATCAAGTTCAGTGAGTTTTTTTGGCTGAGTGTAGCACAGGAAAAAAATATATTGTTGAGCATTCAAAATATCGAGGATGTGTGTGCAGCAGGGGCAGAGAAATAACTCTCATAATGTCATGGTTGCTTCATTATGGACATTTTAACTAGTTGGAAATGTGGTAAGTTGCTATAAACCAGTCAAAACATTGTTTGAAGGTACATTTTTACGCCTCCTTGGAACATTTCCAACACTTCCCTTGTTCTGGCTAGCTAACAGAGTTGCAGTGACAAACAGCAGCTTTTTAACAATTAAAATGCTTACCTGAACACAAACCCCAACACAAAGTTAGCTCAACATGTAATGAGAAATGAGTTGCCAAAACATCAACCTGCGCCACAAAATCAAAGTGCAGAAGTCGCCCCTTACTCAAGTGATGTAGTCGACTGTTTAAAATTGCTTGCATTGTTTGCAGACTGCAAAATTACAGAAGTAATTTACCAATATCAAGAGGGTTCTCACATAACACAAGGCTCTCTATGCAGAGAGATGCACATACTTCAGAAATTATTCATTATTAAAATTACATCAATGTTTTAACAAAAAAAAAACTAAAAAAAAGACAGATTTCAGGATTCTGATGCTTCATACATAATCAAATTTAAAGGTATACTGCAGGAGTGACGGTTACTGTTTGTTAACGCATTTGCTACCTATAGTCAAAGCAAAAGCTAACTCCAGGTTTGGCATGTTTGGCATTTGGCCTTGCTATATTTGTGTGTTTTTTGGCAATTTACCTCTTGGATGCATGCTTCTTACAGTCTGGCACCTGCCTGCTACCTTTTAATAAACCTCACCTGAGTGCTTTGGGTGTACACACCCATAAATGTCCCAAATTAGAAAGAAAATAAGAAAATACTGACAGAGGGCAGAGTCTCTACAGATAAATACACTGGGACACACTGAGAGTGAGTCATAAGTGATAACTGAGGGAGATTACTTTTGTTTGACATTGTTTTTAAAGGAAAAATCCTGCATCATATACCTTTAAATATCTGACAAACTGGCATAAACTGTTACCAAAGAGCTGTTTCTACCAAAAATACATGTATCTGCCTCCAAATACACATGTTGTTTACATCACACTAGAATGCAAAATGAGCTTCCCATTGTATTGGAAAGTCTCACAAAATATATCCTGTTCCAGAAATAGCTTTTATTGACCTCTCTGAGATACTTCCATCATTTTTTATTTTTTTTTGTCTCTGTAAACAATGCTGTGCCACCGCTTTGAAGTTTGGGACAAAGTGTGCCTTTAGGCTGTTGGAAAGACTTTCATCATCTACAGGAGAATTTAGCAGGCTGGTAGATAATATCTCAACGACATAATGAGATTCCTAATAGTGCTGCCATGTGGAGGGCGCTTCACAAGAGCAAAACACAACACAGCATTGGCAAAGAGACATGGTAGCTCTCTGAACACACACACACACACACACATACATGCGAACATGAATAATAGGGGACTATCTAAGTGTACTATCCAAGAGGGAACCTTTATTAGCAGTCATTTTAAAAATACAAAACTAG
>NW_024626879.1:0-139 GCF_008729295.1 Plectropomus leopardus | reverse complement strand
CTTTGGTCCCCTCTTGGCAAAATCTGAAAAATTTCACCAGAGGCCATAACACATGATTTTATGATGATTTAGAGCATGTCCAAGTGGGGACTTAAAAAATGTCCCCTGTTAGTTTTGCCGTTCCCTGTTGGTGACTGTG
>NW_024626878.1:0-3179 GCF_008729295.1 Plectropomus leopardus | reverse complement strand
CTGGGGGAATTTCACCCCCAGGACATTAAGAGTTCACTCTGTTACTCATAGCAAGGACACACAGGTTCGCAACACACCTGAATAGAGACTTGGTTTACAGAGTTAAAATTGATATTTATTTTGATAACAATTAAAAGACAATAGATTTAAAATATACTCACAAAAATCCCCCCAAGCAGAGCCAAAACATGCAAACTAATCAGCAAATAAATGAAGTCATGCGAAACAAATGAAACAAATAAACAATTCAAAAAGCAAACAAACTTCTGCCAAACACATGCAAAATAAAGAAAACAAACTCAATGAAAAGCATGTCAAAGCAAGGCAAACATCAATGCAAACCAAAAACCAAATAAGGCAGGGCTAAATCAAACAAAAACACAGAAAACGTAAAACAAACTAAGCAATGCAAAGCAGGCAAAATTAAATGCATGCAGAATAACAAAATTAAACGCATGCAGCACAGCAACTAGAAATGCATGCAATGAAATAATCCCAGAAAGCTGCTGTTAGTCAATGCGAGGCAAAGTGGGGCGAAGTGGAGCAGCACAGAGCCAGTCCGAGCAGCAAAGCCAGCCAGAGCAGCAAAGTCAGTCAGAGCAAGGCAGCAGAGCGAAGCCAGCAAAGCAGCAGAGGTTCCACCACAGAGCCACACTCCAGTACAGCCTCTGTTGAGTAAACTTCTATCAATACGCGAAGGATAAAAAATGGCTAAGACTACAGATCGCGTATGGCTTACCTTTCATTCAGTTGTCACGGGAGGGAGAGGTGAAGAGCACATGCTAGCATAGCGGCGGCAGCAAAGAATGCTATGTCACGCCAGCCGCGGGCCGAGCACACTGACACGGGGTCCACAAACACACGCGGCTACAACAAAAGAACAAGGAACAATGACTGATAACGTCAGCGAAGTAAACGCCGACACCAAAGCAGCTAAGGCTATGTTACCTGTACCGGCACGGAGAACACGGAAGCAAGATGACAGGAAGTGGGCAGTCTCGGAGCCAAAGAGCATGAGACGCCAAGATGAACACCGCACCTTTATAAAGAGCGCGCTCAGGCGGCCATAGGCTTACTAGCACAGCTGATGGCAATACAGCATGCTCACTAGGCGCAGGGATGAGACGTCATCCTGCCACACAAGGAATGTTATACTTTGTTTTGTAATACAATCTGCCAACACTGTGCAAACATGAATATTAAATTCAATATCATGTCGCTTATTATACAATCACATTAGATTCCTATTTGTTTATATCATCTTGCTGATTATGATAAGCACCATACAATCATGATGTTTGTGTGAAGCAGTTCTAATGAGCAGCATTTATACTGTAACATGATTATGGTTAAATGCATTTCTTCAGTGTCATAATGATACCTCGTGATACTTTAGCTAAGACATGTCAAGTAACAGTCAGGCTGAATTTGTTTGATTATTTGTCTGTTTTATTCAGCAAAGGTTGGGTTTTGCACTTACACTTAAACATAGTTTGGCATATATATAACACTAAAATAAACCTGAAATATATCAAAACAGTGTGTTCTTAACTGTAGAGGGCTTGCAAAACTTTGCTCTTTTACTTTTTCTGTGGTCATTCTTGGTATTCTTCCCACTTCTTTTTGTCCCGCCGCAGAGTTCACGACCTCTGACATCAGATTTATTAGACTGTCAGTGGACTCAGCAGTACCTGCTTTGATACCTCAAGCTTGTGTTGCGTGTGTTTTATTGCACAGCACAGGTGCAATGGTGTATGGTTGGAAAGAGTACAGTATAATTGCATGTGTGTGTGCTGAACACAGCTGGCCACATGGTGTGAAATCAGCACCTGTAGCTGAGTGTGGGAGTCACAGGTCAGGGATTGGAGCTTTAAACCGCTTTGTGCTCCCACCATCACTGCAAACACAATTGACACCACTAGTGGATTAAGCCATAGTCCTCTCAGGGAGACAAACTCTTACTTACACTACATCTGTTTTGGTCTTACCACTAGATCAGCACAAGGGGTGTGTACAGATTTTTTTTTCTTTACCCTTTGTTTCCCAGAGGTTCTGGGCACATTGGAAATTTAGGTCTGCAAACATTTCTTAGTGGCAGAGCTGCTGCGGAGGCATATTCTCATTGATTGATTTAAACCTCAGTGATAGCACCAATAGCCACATTTATCAGCGGAAGAAATGTCACAGTGCTTCTCTGAACTTTACTGCAGACTCCACAGCATCATTCACACTGTTGGCATTAAGTCAAACATGTTCGGTGTAGGCACAGTGCTCCTCAGGGAGCCAGGATCCCCCAAAAGCCACTAGATTCAAGAGATACTTTGCAGATTTGTATCAAAACAATGTGGGTAATATGTGCAGATGAACTGGAGTAAACTTCTCTCCATCTAACCAGTCCCTGATTCTATACAGTCTGCTCGGGAATGCTACCTTGTGTAATCCTCTCGGCACACTGGTCACGCGATGATGGCCTTTCAAAGTATGAAGGATATGAACAAATTTGTATGGGTTTTTTTTTATAGGAAAATGTATGAACTGCTTGTGAGAACAGCCTGTACTGGGATAGCTGAGCATTTTATCTATCGATGTGGGTCCAAGGTTTACATACAATATTAAAGTAATTTTTTGTATCAATTTGTGATGAAAGGCAAGCTAATATAATGTTTTCCAAGCAACACCTACTGGCCAAAAAGGACGACAAAGATGGAACATTGCTGCTTAAATCTTTACTTTCATTTCAAATACAATATGCTTACTGTTAACATAGAAACAGAAGAACACAGAACCGGAGCTGCACAGATGCAAAACACTTTGTTGTTGCATTTGTTAACAAAAGGCAGCATGATAGATGCTAAATTCATCCAAAATTGACCCCCAAATCTATTGATTTTAGCTGCACTGTGCTCCCTAGAATTTGCGCAATGCTGGTGGTACTCAACAGATAGAGACACATTTTCATGCTCAGTGATTCTTTTTTCTTTTTCTTTTTTATAATGCAAATTCCTACTTCTAACCTTATGATTTTACATAGGCTTGCGCCTTATACTTTTTATTAATTACTTATTTATTTATTTTATTAAATTATTTAACATTTTTAAAGCACTGTTCCCAAGTCTTGTTTACCTTGTTTTTTTAACTTTCTTTTATCTTTTCTTATGTCATTTATTCTTTCGTTTATC
>NW_024626877.1:0-1581 GCF_008729295.1 Plectropomus leopardus | reverse complement strand
CCTTTTGGCACTTTTTATGCGCTTTTCATTCGCACATGGCAATGCTGACAAGATTGTGTATTTTTGTTTATTCTTGGATTCAGCTCAGCTCCTACAATAAATCTAAAATACATATTATGTGAGCAAAATTGTAACATTCGTACTGTTAAGTGCAAAAAATGCACAATTGAAACTGCAACCCATTTAAACAGCAAATTTTGACCCCACAGCTATTAAAGCATAAAATCGTGCATTGTGTTTTTTTCTGGATGTCATTTTGCGCTTTTACCATGGAATTTGCTTTTTTTTTTTTTTTTTATTTACAATTTTCCACCTAATTACACCATTTCTTAAAAACATTTGGAGAAAATACATGCTTTTTTCCCAGTAGCTGCACTGTTCCAATCAATGTTGCTGCAGTTGTGATAATCAAAAAAAAAAAAAAAATCTACGTAGCATGTAGTATATTGAAAATAGTTCTTTTTTCCCCTTTTCTTTTTCATCTAAAAACATAGAGGCATCGTGAAAAAAAACAAACTGGCATTTAAAGGGTTAAAATTCTAAAAAAAAAAAAAAAAAGAAAAAAAAAGAATATTTGATATTTATAATTGGGACTGATGTTGGTTATTAAAATAAACAATTTATAATTTTTTTAAAGCTTGATTTTCAAAAGCACATTTTGTGCGCAGAGCTATACAAGTGTGTTTAATATTAAAGCGGGCCCTAAGGGTTAATGGAAACTAGTGTCATTGTAATGAAGTCTCCAAATTTTCCAGCTGGCTTAGTTTTGGTCACAACACTTCTGCATAAACTGTAATGGCACTATTGACTCTTATCAGTGCTGTGTTGTTTGCCGTATGGTGCTTAGAGTTATCCCTCAGGCTCTTTGTGTCTGACCACCCATCGAGCTGCAGCCCTTCTGCCATCTGCACCCTCTCACACCTCCTCTGAAGGCTTAACCCCAGCGAGGGGAGCAGGAACTTGCATTCACCTTTGAAATGAACAAGTGTGCTTCTAAAAAGCCGTGCATTGTTTCAGCTTGCGTTTATCTGCCGTCACCTGCCACAGCTGACTAATGGTCCGTCGAATAGCTGTTTGGCAGAGAAACAGAACGTGTATGAATGTGTTTGAGGCTGTCCGAGGAGTCACAATTTGTTTAGGGTGGAGTCGCTGTCAGCTTCTATTCTTATCTCTTAAAGTGCTCACTCTCTCTACCTGCTCAGTCACATGACGTGTGCTGCAACTTCTCGATTGCTTCAGTTTAATGTGTCTTTTTAGTTTTTCCCTCTCTGAGTTTACTTTACTGTTTCTGTGTCAGATCAGATCTGTGTCCGTGCCCCCTCTGCTAGCAGCAGGGTTATGTTTTCAAGCTCATTAACCAAGAATTTACTCAACTATATAACACTTTTTTTTCTGCCTTTTTGTCACTTTACATTGAAAATACTGCTGATGAACTGCAAAGTCAATCACACAGGTAATCAAACAACTTTTATGATAGGCTATTTTTTATTTATTATTTTCACTGTTGTTTAATAATCTATTTATTGAAAGAAATGACCTAGAAAAGGTGCTGAAAATATACAAAATTAAAAAGTATTCATT
>NW_024626876.1:0-1448 GCF_008729295.1 Plectropomus leopardus | reverse complement strand
TGTGGTATTTTTTTTTTTTTTTTTTTACCGAGGCCCTCGTTGTTTTTTCCCATGTTTTTGAAAAAGTGTTTTTGCTCAGAGTTCAAAGATTTAATGTCAAAAAAGAAAAATCCCGTCCTGCTTCGTTTTAACTGGCTAAAGTACGACGAGCTGCCAAATATTCTCTGGAAAAAAGTAGATGTCTGTTTTGGTCTGTGGTGCGTAAATCATTTTGTCTGATTTTGAGTGTCACACCTGGGGACAGGTGTGCTGGTCTTGTTTGCTCATTAAAGCGGCCTCAGTATTAAACTGAATCTGATTTAATGTGTATTTTTAAGTATTTGTTTTTAGTTTTAGTTCAGTTTTAGCTTTTTGAATCAGTTTTTTAATTGCATTTGATAATGAAAAACACGCTTTTATCTCGTTGCGGCAGAAATACTTCATAGCTGCGGCGAAGCCGGGCTCGTGGCAGTACCACAGCGAGGTCCTGACCGACCAGAGTCCGGAGGACGTCTGCAGCAACATCATCAGAGAGAAGCTTCTGGAGTATCTGCCGCAGGAAGTGCCCTACACGGTGACGCAGGTGAAGCGATCTGTCGATGAGCTGACAGCCAACTGACCGCAGCCACGTGTCACTCGGACGGTCGTTAAAAAACGGGAAAACTCATGGAATTTGCAAATAGCAATTTTCAGGCCTGGAAAAGTTTTGGAAAAATAAGTAAACCTGGAATTTTGTTTCCCAAACCTGTAAAATAACACTTGATGTGTTCAAAAATAGTTGGAAATTTAAAAAAATCCAATGATATTTCTGTTTTTACGGTTTCTTATTGTGATTTTTTTAACTGCCAACATTTTTTCTTTAAAAGTCACTTATGATGTTTTTAAAAAAAAAAAAAAAAAGCGCCTAATATTTTGAATAAAATATTATCGCCAAATTTTTTTTTCAAAAATTGCCTTTTTTTTTCTTCACCAATAATTTTTGAAAAAAACAGCCCGCTAATTTAATTTCTTTAAAATTCACCAAATATTTTCAATAAAAAATAATTGCCAACATTTTTTAAAGAAAAAAAAATGCACACATTTTCTCTAGAAAACATGCCTTTAAACATGCCTATTACACATATTTTCTTTAAAACTGGCTTTAAAATGAATAGATTTTGGCTGTGATATGAGGTGCCGTTTTTGGTTGATTTTAAAGAAAAAATGCCTGAGGTTTTGGAAGGCATGTTTTCTTTAAAAATCACCAAAAATTTTGAAAGAAAAAAAATGCCATTTAAAAAAAATGCCACTTTTTTTCTTTAAAAAAGTTTGTGCATTTTTAATATCTGCTTGTTTCCGTTTCAGTTGATTGAACTCTGGCAAGAAGGAGACGAAGGGGAGCTGAATATTTCTGTGAAACTTTATGCCAAGAGAGAAGTTCACATGGTAAGTGCTCTCCATGCCTGTAGGATTTATTTATTATTATTTTT
>NW_024626875.1:0-2098 GCF_008729295.1 Plectropomus leopardus | reverse complement strand
ATTTAAAGTTTTACATCATTCATGACATTCAATTGTAGAACTGAACAAAGTGCATTTATTCAAGTACTGTACTTTGGAGTTACTTGTCTTCATAAAACAACATAAAAAGTCTTTGTGAAATATGATGTTTTGTCATCAATTAAATTACCAGATTATACAAGTAGCATATGGCTGATGCAGTTAGTTGACTAATCAGTTCCCCAGTTGACAGAAAATTAATTGCCAGTTATTTTGATAAACATTTAAGTAATTTTCTTTTTTTCAGTTTGGGGTATGGTTTTTCAATTTTGTTAATAATTTTGAGGGTTCCCTTTTTTTTTTTTTTTTTTTTTTTTTTTTTAATAAACACTATATGGACAAAAGTATTGGGCCACCGACACATTACACCTACAGGAGCTTTTATGACATCCCATTCTAAATCCACAGGCATTAATACGGAATTGGTCCCCCCTTTTCAGCTATAACAGCTTCTACTCTTCTGGGAAGGCTCTCTACAAGATTTTGTGTGTCTGTGGGAACTTTTTCCCATTCATCCAGAAGAGCATTTGTGAGGTCAGACGCTGATGTTGGACGAGAGGGCCTGGCTCGCAATTTTCGTTCTAGTTCATCCAAAGGTGTTGGATAGGATTGAGGTCAGGGCTCTGTGTGGCCAGTCAAGTTCTTCCACACCAAACTCATCCATCCATGCCTTTATGGACTTTGCTTGGTGCACCTTGGCACATTCATGCTGGAACAGAAAAGGGCCTTCTCCATACTGTTCCCACAAAGTTGGAAGCATAGAATTGTCCAAAATGTCTGGGTAAGCTGAAGCATTAAGATTTCCCTGTAGTGGAACTAAGGGGCCAAGGCCAACCCCGGAAAAACAACCCCATAGCATTATCCCTCCTCCACCATCTTTACAGTTGGCACAGTGCAGTCAGGCAGGTAACGTTCTCGTGGCATTTGCCAAACCTAGACTCGTCCATCAGACTGCCGGATAGAGAAGCATGATTCGTCACTCCACAGAACACGTTTCCACTGCTCCAGAGTCTCGTTGCGGCATGCTTTAAACCACACCATCCGACGCTTGGCATTGTGCGTGGTGATGTAAGGCTTGCATGCAGCTGCTCTGCCATGCAAACTCTAACCATGAAGCTCCCGGTGCACAGTTTTTGTGCTGAGGTCAATGCCACGGGAGGTTTGGAACTCTGCAGATATTGAGTCAGCAGAGCGTTAGCAGCTTTTACGCACTATCCACCTAAGCACTCGGCGTCCTCACTCTGTAACTTTACTTTGGCCTGCAACTTCGTGGCTCGGATGCTGTGATTCCTAAACGCTTCCACTTTGCAATCTTACCGTTTACAGTTGATCGTGGAATATCTAGGAGGGACGAAATTTCACAAACTGACTTGTTGCAATGGTGGCATCCTATTACAGTACCACACTTGAATTCAGTGAGCTCTTTAGAATGACCCTTTCTTTCTTAAATGTTGAATTCAATGATTTAGAGGTGTTGCCCAATACTTTTGTCCATATGGTGTATGTTTTCTTTTTAAAATAATTTTGAGTTTTGTGTTTTTTCATTTTTGTAATGATTTAGAATTTTTCTTTTCTTTTCTTTCATCATTCTGAGGCTGTTAAACATTCCATCCAGCAAGTACTATTTTCAGTGAGATTGTCACACTAAATTGCCAATTTTCAAAATGGAGTTTGGTTTAATTCCTATTTTCTAAATAGAAAAGCCTGCACATTTTATTGAAACGGCTACCTCAGCTGATAGTGTGCCTTTCATACATCCTCACTAAATACCACCAATAAATCTGATGACAAAATGTTATGGCATTAATTGAGTTCTACTTTCAGTTCTTATTGCTTTTATGAAACCTGAGTGAATAGTCTTGATTTCTTTTAGAAACATGGGAGGAATGCAACAAGCAACTTAACAGGAAACAACCCCAAAATAAGCAACAAAGTTATAAAAAGCTACAAGAAAATTACCTGAAAATGAGCCAAGAAGAAGAGTTAAACACAAAAAACAAAGAAATGTAGTGAAAATAGTGCTAAAAATTAATTATCATATATTTTGTAACATATATTAAAATTCTGATATAATTGTAAT
>NW_024626874.1:0-3997 GCF_008729295.1 Plectropomus leopardus | reverse complement strand
ATATATTAGTAGTCATACACCCTTTAAAATCAGAAAGGCCTTGTGACCTCACATAAAGCTTTGGCGACCCCTAGTGGGGGTTACAAGCCCCAGGTTGGGAACCAGTGATCTATGAGACCCTTAGCTTAGTTGATTATATGAACTAAAAAAAAAAATAGACAAAAAAGAAAACCGAAGCAGAGGAAACAAAGTCAGTCTACCAGCACCTTTAAAGCAAACTAATAAACATGTTAAATCGCATTTATTTATTTAACATTTTGGCCCAGACCAGTAACTGGAGGGTCTGTTGGCTCTGTTAACTGGTCCCACACAAGCAAGTGAATAAGCATATTTTCCAAAATGTTGAACTTTTCCTTTAAATATTCTAACTGCAGTCTTGACGGATAATTGGAGACTGAGAAATCACTGACGCTTAATTAATAACTTACAAAGATTATTAACTGCAGATTAAAGCGAGTCAGTCAGTAATCCATCAGGTTTGCTGCTGAAGCCACCACAGTGCACTCAGCTGTGGCGTTACGCCACATTCCAGCTGGTCAGGAAGAAGCCTGAGAACCAGTTCCCAACCAAATGACACAAAAAAATATTTACTTGGAAAAAAAAATCTCACAAGAGCCTTCACAATAACAGAAAGGCTCCTTAATAGTGCTTAACAAATGCCTTGTCTTTAAAAAAAATTCTTATATAAGGGGTTAGAGGTTATAATAATAAACAAAAGAAACAAAATCATAACAACAAAAAAAGTCTTTGGGCTTAAGGTGATTGTTGGGCATGCAAAACCTTTGCCCAAAACACACTAAGAACTATCTTGGTGCAGGTAACCAAATGTAAATATGTTCTTTAATAGTCCCTCCACCCAAAAAAAAAAAAAAATCTCCCTCAACCAGAACATCAAATACAACAAAGAGGTCTCAGAAGAGCCTACAGGCCAGAGATCGTGGCTGCTGCCAACACGAGGTCTGCATTAGGCTGAGGAAAGATCAGAGTGTCCTGGTGTCCATTTTTTTTACCCTTCTTAAATCCAAAAAGGGCGTTGTCACACTCTGATTGGCCCAGGAAGAAAAACGCACCAAGCTGCTCTCAATCCTTAATTAGGAGTCTGTACCACACCCTGCACAACAGGTGATCTGAATAATCATATCAGCTCAGGGGATTTGAATAATGTAAAAAATACACACAAAATTATCCTATTGCAACTGTTTTTGACAGATATTGCATTGGAGTTGTTAGACCAAAATCAAGCAACAAGAAAATTACCTGAAAACAAGTGCACAAAAACAGCGAAAAACAAAAACAAATTGACCCCATAAAAACCAAAAAAATATAAAATATAAAATATTTCAATATAAAATAATGAAAACAAAGTATGCATTATTTCCTGTAATATAATTCTAAAAATATGGTTAATATATATATATTTTTACCCAGTTTTCCTCTTATTTAAACTTATTTTCAGGTCATTTTCTTCTCACCACTATTTTCTTTTGTGTAATTTGTTGGACATTTCTTGCCAAGCTGCTCATTGCCTTTTACCTCATTTTTTTGAGAGAAATCAAACCAATTTCAAGGGTTAAATACCTTGTGAAGGGCATCTCAGCACAGCACTAGAAAACTTATGCTGATCCAGGTATTAGGGGGTTAAAAACACTCCTTATCAAGTATGTCTCAAAATAAAGCGGTAAATAAAGGTTTTCGTCAGTCATGTTGGTAGAGTGATTAATTATAGAGGCTGAGGGGAGATACATCTGGACAATAGTCAGCCAATAACAGCATAATGCTGAGTGACTCTGCAGCCCTGAATGGAGGTCAAAAGGTCAGCGTCCACCGCAGCGCCCCGAAGAAGAACAGTCAGTCCAGTGTGGATCCTTGACCAGGTCAGCAATGTGCGGAGAGCAAAGAGTGAGAAAACACAGAGGACTGGAGTGGTGCAACAGGCCCAGAGGTATCGGGGTCATGTTAGTTTACGTCCTCGTGTGAGACAACCAGGGTTTATTGATACAAGCAGCCGCAGGGAGTCGGAGGAGGGAGTTGACACAGAGCTGTCAGACTGGAGAGTGGCATCCAGAGTTCACCATTTTATCTCCACTGAGTTAGTCTACCCTCATGCACTGACGCTTTGTTAAAATCATCTTAGTCTGCACTATTTTTTTATATCATGCAACACATTAAGAAAGCCTTCAGACTCCATTAGTTACTGTACATTTTGTTACCTTGTAGCCTTAACCCTTTGAAACCTGAGCAGAATGGTTTGTTTTCTTTCAAAAGCATGGGGAAAAGTCAATGAGCAACTTACCACATGGCCCAAAAAACTAGCAAGAAATCAATAAAAAGTTACAAAAAATGATCTGAAAATAAGCAAACAAACAAAGAAATACATAAATAAATAACAAAAACACACAAAAAAGGACCAAAAAAGGGTATATAAATTTATGTATTTATTTATTTATTTTTCTGTAACACAATTTTAAATTTAGAATTATAAAGACTATAAATATATTTTTCTGGACATTTCACCTAGTTTTCTAATTTTCAACAAATTCTCCACCCTTTTTAAATAAATCTTTCAGGTCATTTTCTTCATCACTTACTATCCTGCAATTTGTGGGTCGTTTCTTGCCATGTTGCTCGTTGCCTTTTTTTCCCCCAATTTAAACCAATTTGCTCTGGTTTTCAATGGTTAAATAGCTTGTGAGAGGGAACACTGAACACAGCACATGAAAAGTGACATTGAATTGGTATTTAAAGGGTTAAATTTTTCAATTACTTGTTCCACATAATGACAAAGAAAAACCTGGATCAGTGCAGCCTGAAGTCCTGATGCTCTGCCCTGTTTTTCATCACCATATCTCTGTACTTTGCTTTGTTCAGCTTCTCCTTCACCTTTAGCAGACCCCGAGTCCCTGTCACAGAAACGCCCCTGCATGATGCTGCCACCACCACGCCGGTGATGAGCGATGCCTGGTTTCCTCCGGACATGACACTTAGAAGTGAGACCAAACAGTTCAGTCTTTAGAATTTGGAGAATCTTGTTTCTCACAGATCTGTGCCTCGACACAGTCCCGTCTCTCCGCTCGCGGTTTGCTCTGATGTCCAGCGTTAGCTGTGAGACCTCGTACAGGTGTGTGCCTTTCTCGGTCGGTTGGTGGAGCCCAATCAAGGTGCAGAAAAAATTCAAAAATGATCAGGAGAAACAGAAGGCGCCTGAGCTAAATTTCAAGTGTCACAGCAAAGAGTCTAAATACTTAAAGGTGTGATATATTAGTTTTCATTTTTAATAAATTTGCAAAAGGTCTCAGATCCTGTTTTTGGTTCTTCATTATTGAGTGTAGACTGACTAGGGGAAAAAAATGATTTAAACTACTTAAGCTGGATACTTTCTGAATGCACTGTATATAGTCTGGACCAGCTCGTTCTAAAGATGAGCAGAGCTATTACAGTTTTTGTATTTTAATTTTTTTTTTTAATTCAGTTTAGTTTGAGTTAGTCTTCAGATTTCACATTTCTGTTAAGTTTTTACCATTTTAAAATATTTAGTTTAAGTTTAGTTTTTAATTACTTTACTTTTTAGCATTAGTCCTTTTTTTATCATAAAATGGGGGTATATGTCTGGGGCAAAATTTGGGATTTCAGAAACAGGTATTACAATACAAACAAAACACTTTGTGATGGCGGTTCATGTCATGCAGCCATCCCAGTTATCAATAAACATGCACCAATGCCTCAGCAGGATGTCAAACTTGACATATTTGATCAAATGACAAAATACTAAAATTTGACATTTCCTGTATATTTGTATTTCATTTTAGCTAGTTTTATAAATAAAAATGACTGAAACTGAACTAATAATTGAAGCTAAGAGAGGAAAAAGAAAACATTTTAGTTGACTATAAAAACCTTGATGCAGTGAAATATTCACAAACAAAACTTATTTTATTGCTGAATTCTTCCATCATATATTTCAAATGTTTTCCGTATCATTTTATATACATCAGCCCAT
>NW_024626873.1:0-2460 GCF_008729295.1 Plectropomus leopardus | reverse complement strand
TGTGTGTGTGTGTGTGTGTGTGTGTGTGTGTGTGTGTGTGTGTGTGTCCATACATCCCTCAGGTTTTCACTTCAAGCCTCCTCATCCATCCACACCACCCATCACATAAAATTTACATCAAGCTGCGAAGCTGCAGTTGTCTAACAGGGATGCTTTGTTGTAAGCTTTTAACAATTATAGGTATACTCCAGTCATTTATGTATTGTCCATCTAGAACATTTTTTTTAATGATCGTCAACAATAGCCATGTATCAAAGGCTTCTTTCAGTCACTAATATAGACCAAAACCACCAAAACTGGATCCTACACTTCTTACACATCCTACACTTGTGGTGTGAAACTCCACACCACAAGTTTATAATGCAGGCATGCTGTTAAAAAATATATACACTCCAAACCAAAGTAACACTGATAGCATGACTATGGCATCGTCAACATAATTTTTTTTAGATTTGACAAAGCTCATCAAGAGCCACAGAAGAACAGAAATGTAGCGTTTCTGTGGTTTGTAGAAACATACAATGCCCAAATTTTCTTTTGGAGACTGAACTAGCATGGAGGCTCTGTTGTAAAGATGCTGTTAGTAATACATTGATGCAATAGGAATCCAGTGGGTTTTTTTTTACTTTTACCAATGCTAAATTTCACAAATTTCTCATTTTAATTAGTCCCTTAAAGCTGCAGTTGGTAACTTCCAGGAGAGAGAGACTTTGCTTGAAAATTTGAAAGAGAACAACCAGCAGGTCCCTCCTCCTCCCTCTCTGCTGCTCCTCAGCCCCGCCTCCACACCTCCTCTAAGCCCCTCCCCTGCAGAGGAGGCTATAATTCAGTGCAGGCTCGCAACTTCAGCAACCGATGCGTCCAACAAACAAACTTAAAGGGCCCTGGTAAGAGCGAAACACAACAATAAAGCTAGAAATAGCTGCTTTAATATAACTGTTGCTGACTATATTTGAGCTAGAGACGTGGTCTTCATTACATTAGCTGCGTATTTATAAATAACCAGTCTGTGTGATGCTAGTAACGTTACAGTGTTTCTATGTAAGCATTAGCTCTACATTGAAGTGTTTGGCTAACGTTACAGTACTGTACTGTAAATAGATTGTTTCAGCCAGCTCTTATGTCTCCAGATTGTTTTAAAATGTATTAGACTTTTTGCCATTATATAAATAAATGTTAAAAAATTGATTTGTTTGTACTTTCGGTGTTTTTTTCATCCATTGTATCCATAATTTTTCTCCCGAGGCCGCAAGCTGACGATAGTGACCTTGGCTGAGTGTGCACGAGGGAAGGTGACTGCGCAGAGAGTGCACGGCAGTGATTGACACTGCATAGAGCCTCCCTCTGGCTCTGATTGGTTGATCTCTGCCTGCGCTGGAGTGATTTCTACAAATTGCAATAACAGTACCAGGAGGAGCCACAGGACCCTGATTTTTTCACAGATCATCTGTCTCCTATGTACCTCTCAGATTATTATAACAGATTCAGAAAATATAACAAAAAGTTATTTTGGAAAACGTTATCCACTGTAGCTTTAAAGTCCCAATCTTTACTTACTTACTTCTTTAATGTTGTGATATTACTCAGCCTTATGTGCTGATACATAATGTCAAACGTGTTGCTGTTTCCATCAGTTGAGACCTTGAGGGCTTCTCAAAAGGCAAAAGGGTTTTGTAAGAAATATGCTCATCTGTCTCTTTATTCAGCTGTTGATGTCATGTGACAGGACAACCTTTTCCCACCGTCCTCTGCTAATGTGAGAAATGAGAGATCTGCTCTGAATGAACATAATGTACAAACTCTGATTTCACTGATGCGGCTTTTCAAAGGCTGACATTGATATTTTTGGAACGAGGCTGACAATAGTTATTAGAAAAGAAAAAAAGACTTGACTTGTATGGAAGTTATGATGTTAAATTCAGATTTAATCAAAGCACAACACCAGGTCCATGCATGAGATGCACAAGCAAACAGTCACTGCAAAAACATTTGAACCAAGCTTTAGTGTGCATCCACATCACGTGTCCTCTCCTGAAGGTACAGGACATGTGACATACATCCTAAGGCATGCATGTTTGAGACAATGTGTCCATCTCTGGCTGAACATCTGATGTAAAGGTGATGTGCCTTTGAGTCTTGTCCAGCAGGACAGCACATTCTGTCTGTTTCATCTCCACACAGACGGAGAGAATTTGGAATGTGGTTCTAAGACAGCTTGGTGCTGCTGTCACAGGACTGCAGAACTCATGCTGCCCAAACATGAGATCTGTCCTTCTTAAAAGCTGTTCATTTCACAGCTGGAGATCTCCTCCATCAATCTAGTCAGTGTGAACACTCCACTTAAAGCTTGTTTGACGAGGCACAGTAGTGCTCAGTCGCTCAGGTAATTATTACAGAGCAAATAGACCCAGCTTTTAATTATTTGGTATGATTTTTTACCTTTGAACTCAGATTTTATCC
>NW_024626872.1:0-2769 GCF_008729295.1 Plectropomus leopardus | reverse complement strand
AAAAGTGTATATTTTCTGTTTGCAGGAAGTACTACAAATTCATCCTGACGAAAAACTTTGAGGCTCTGAACACCAAAGGAGGAGGAAACCAGGTTTCTCTGCTCAACGTCGTCATGGACCTCAAGAAATGCTGCAACCACCCCTACCTCTTCCCCGCGGCCGCTATCGTACGACCCAAACGCCATTTTTTTGTTTCAGGGCTGAAGTGTTTAATGCATTTCATTTACGTGCTGTTTTTTTTAGAGTTTACTAAACGTGGATGTTTGATTGGTTGCTCCAAAAACAGGAAGCTCCAAAGATGCCCAACGGGATGTACGATGGTAACGCTCTCACAAAGGCTGCTGGGAAACTGCTGTTACTGCAGAAGAT
Source organism: Plectropomus leopardus (assembly GCF_008729295.1). Classification (NCBI taxonomy): domain Eukaryota; kingdom Metazoa; phylum Chordata; class Actinopteri; order Perciformes; family Serranidae; genus Plectropomus; species Plectropomus leopardus. The sequence goes on along the minus strand of NW_024626872.1, from coordinate 2,400 downwards.
GATGAGGAAGCTGAAGGACGGAGGACACAGAGTCCTCATCTTCTCTCAGGTGAGAGACGAACTTTTTGTTAATTAAACCTCAAACATGTCTTCTTCTCGCCACCAGTGTTTATGTTGTCAACAAAAACTCAGGTTATACGCTCCTTTATTTCATGACTAAAATAAAATTACAGCTTAAATTTAAAAAGAAATTTGACAACAGACATTGCAGCAAACTCTTTGTTCATTATTCCTCTGTTCAGGCAGAATTTAACAAAGCTGAGCTGGGTTAGATTAAAACAGCCCTTACAAACATTTTTTATGTCTTACAACTCTTAGACAAACACCAACTCAACATAACACAAACAAAACAACATTTGGCACATTTCAGTATTAATTTTAGCTCAATTTAGAGTGAATGAAATCAGTGGTTTCCCAGATAATGTTCCACCTGTCTGCCATAACAACAAGTTTACACATTTCTGCTGATTAATTTCAGTTTATTTTTTGTGCGATCATGCTTTTTCTCTTTGAAAATGATCGGTTGCAGTTGGATGAATACTTCTATAAATTTCAATTTCTTGACATTGAATCAGCTCAAAGTAAACAAAAACAGAAAGAGGAAAAAATTAAAATATACCGAACACAAGGCTATAAAATAGAAGAAACTTTTCGTTCTGGTGCAGACTCTCCCTGCAGCTAACACACATTTCTATTATTTCCTGTTTGAACTGAAATATTGAGCTTTTTAATGTCAGAAATCTCCTTTTCCTAACAAACTGTCTCTTTTTTTGTTTCGCTGCAGATGACCAAGATGTTGGACTTGCTCGAGGACTTCCTGGAGAACGAGGGCTACAAATACGAGAGGATCGATGGAGGGATCACCGGAGGGATGAGACAGGAAGCTATCGATCGCTTCAACGGTGAGACGGACAGCTCAAACTCCCCCCTTTTTTTGTGATTATTCCTTAATCTTTCTGTTATCTTTGACTCCTGCTTTCGTTTTAATTTCTCCCGTCCCCCATACAAATTAAAACACTTGAATGACTTTTTGCTTGATCTGGTGTCAAGGCTCCAGTCGCTCATTATTTAGCATATTTGTTCCCTCAGCTCCTGGCGCTCAGCAGTTTGCCTTCCTGCTGTCAACGAGGGCCGGAGGTCTGGGTATCAACCTGGCCACCGCCGACACCGTCATCATCTACGACTCTGACTGGAACCCCCACAACGACATCCAGGTACAGCAGAGTTACTGCTGCTCCATCTATTTTTACCTCTTTTTAACGATCGCAAACTGAAGCTGGAGGCAGAAGTTTTATGTGAGCTTCAGAGTATCATTGGCGTGAATCCAGAAATCATCTCAGCAGAATTTACATTTTTCCGTCCAAATTTATTGAACAATATAATCTGAAAGTGTTCTCTCTTTTTCATGTTTATTTTAATAGTGGAGTTTTTACATTTCCCCCTGATGTTTATTGATGAGCTCCAGAAATACTCCTTTCTTCACAAATCTCACACAGTTCATAATTCCTCTTCTTGTGTGTTTAGGCGTTCAGCAGAGCTCATCGTATCGGTCAGAACAAGAAGGTGATGATCTACCGCTTCGTCACCAAGGCCTCTGTGGAGGAGAGGATTACTCAGGTAACGGGACAAAACACATCATCTTCTGTCAGCCACTGACAAGAAAGTGTTGCCAAATTGATGCATCAATCTGGCCACTGTTTGTGTCAGTGACTCTGAAAGGACAGCAATAAAAATGGACCTCAAGTCCAATATTATACTGCAAGAATGGGACAAAACTCTTGGAGCATCTGGCCTTAGCTGCATCTAAAATTGAGCTTATATGTCTTTGTAAAAGGCCAAACTGCTATATGATTAACATTTGAGGAAGAACTTGTCATACTTTATTTTTTGACCTGACACTTTAAGTTGCTCCTTCTTTACTTTTCTGTCCAGGTCGCCAAGAAAAAGATGATGCTGACTCACCTGGTGGTCCGACCCGGTCTCGGATCCAAGACGGGCTCCATGTCCAAACAGGAACTGGACGACATCCTCAAGTTCGGAACAGAGCAGCTCTTCAAGGACGAGGCGGGAGAAGGTGAGAGTATATTCGGGGACGGAGAGCCTCGATGGATGAAAGATGAAGTGAAGACGCTGAGAAGGGAGATGTTTTAACTGATGTTTGTGTGTTCAGGTGAAAACAAGGAGGAGGACAGCAGCATCATTCACTACGACGACAAGGCCATCGACCGTCTGCTGGACAGGAACCAGGACGCCACTGACGACACGGAGCTGCAGAGCATGAACGAGTACCTGAGCTCCTTCAAGGTGGCCCAGTATGTGGTCAAAGACGAGGAGGAGGAGGTGAGCACCTGTGGAGAGAAGATGTGCAGACTGATTTTCTTTACCTTAAAAAAAAATGTT
>NW_024626871.1:0-4136 GCF_008729295.1 Plectropomus leopardus | reverse complement strand
CCTCTGGCAATAAACCCAAAATACGAAGTGTAGGGTTCAAAATCAACACTGTATCAAGTCCTTTATTCAGGAATGTTATTGTTCTCTCCCAGAAGCTCTTTGTCATTTTTGCATTCATATAGCAGACGCACTAATGACATAAGATCCATAAAGGCGCATTCATGCTCCTTTTTGTATTTTAAACGTTGTAATCATCACTGCTCACACATTTCCCTGCATCCTTTTTGTTGGTGGGGATACAGAAAGTTTTGGTCTTGCACAGACTTTTCCTAATCGTCCAGCTCACATTTAATTCTTGTCCGATCGGTTTGTCGCTGCGCTCTGGCGAAGCTCAGTCACACAGCTGTTTAAAAGTTCTGACCAACTCAAATAACCGCTCCGCAAAAACGTTTTTTAAACGTCCAGGTTGTATCGTGTCTCTTTAACCGTCGGCCACACGGCTCCCAGTGATCTCTGGCCGCGTTGCTCCGTTTTTTCTGCATCCGAAAGCTTTCAGAAAACGTGCACAAATACCAAGAACATGAATGCAGAATACAGACGGAAAGCTTCATCCACGTCCTTATTTGTGTCTGACGTTGAGAATAAATGAGCTTTCAGTCTGATAGAAACTGAAGAGGCACAAAAGCAGATCAGCAGTCACAATTAACATGAAATTCATGTAGGTCAAGTGCAACAGAGTCATAATGGAGTGAAATCCAGAGCACTTATGTGAGGTAAAAGTTAAAAATGTTTTAATCTTTGGAGGCTCCAGCTGAAGCATGTAGGAGTCAGAGCTGTTAACAGGAATAGTCTGATATTTGCTTTGGTGCCAAGTTAGACAAGTAGATCCAAGTGGTATCGATTTTATTATCTAACTCTCAGTGAGAAGGTGAATAAATGTATTTTATCTCCCAAAATGTGGCTTTTAATGGTGCTGTAGTTTTTTTTGTAACTTCAGACATGTCACACTCGCTGGTTTCCCGTGTTTCAGATCTTTATTAAAAACTAATTATCTGCTGGCTGTAGCTTCATATTCATGGTGAAGACTGCATGGTATTAACCTTTTAAAACCTGGATCCACGTCAGTTTTCTTGAGCGGGTTAGGACACCTTTCACAAGCTGCTTAACTCTTTAAAACTTAGCCAGCTGCAAAAACACTGGCTACACAAAAACAAATTGGCAAAAAAATGTCCCACGTATTGCAAGAAATTAGTGAAAGATGACAAGAAAATGATCTGAAAGTGAAAACTAAAGAAGAGGAGATAATTATTAGGAAAAAAGGGAAAAATGTCCAGAAAAAAACATTTTAAAACATTATAATTATGTATTTTAAATTACAGTTAAAAAAATATATATATATATTTGGGTTTTTTTCCGCACTTTTTTTTGATTATTTTTTTTGTTTATTTATTTTATTTAATTTTTTTTGCTTATTTTTCAGGATTTTCAGGTAATTTTCTTTTAACTTTTTTCTTAACATGTCGTTAAGTTTCTTGTAGCCTTCTACCCATGCCTCAGGTTTCGAATCTTTTCATCTGACTCAACAAAAGAAAAATCAAATAAGATTTGTTATTTTTTACAAAAGTCAATCTATTTTTTAAGCCTTCAGTTCTGATTATTGCAAAACTATGAGTACCTTTATTTTCTCACCTTTTTGCGTAAACATGGAACTCCTGGCAGAAGAGCAGGTTTTTTTTTTACCGATCTGAAACATACACCTCCTTCCTGTTTTGAGTCACGAATGTCTTTGTCCTCTTACCAGAAAACCCGCCTAAAACCAAACAATGCCTCCAGAGAGGAGGAAATGAACCGCTGAGTGACTAAAGGGGAAGTGACAAGACGTGCAGAGCAGCGGTGAAGCTGCACGGCGTCAGCGGATTAAACACAGAAACTGAGCAGACGTTGGTTTGTTGAAGTTCGAACGTGAAGGCGCCACAGACGAGACTCAGGTAACTTGTGATGTGCTCATAAAGCTCCACTGATGGGTGGAGCGAACAAATGCCCTCTTGCACAGAAACACACTGACGGGATGCAAATAACCTCTTTCCCAGCGTTTGTGTAAACACTCAGCGACACGTGTTGAGGCGCCTGCCAGCAGCAGCTGAGAATAAACATATTAAATCTCTGCCTCAGAGGAGGGGAACCAAATACGCCAAATCAGCTTTGTATGGGAAGTTAAACAAGACAGGCATGACAAAAGACCTGAAATAATCTAATAGTCCTACACGTTTTTTTGTCTTTGTGCAGCGAAGAGGCTCAGACTCAGTTTCGTGGCGGCGGAGAGTGAACAGAGAGCTGCAGGTTCACTCCATGTGGGTGTTGTGAGTCTTTAGCCGCCAGTTTACTCAGTGCGTCAGGGATTTATGAGTTTATGCTGCAGATTATGAGGAGCAGCGCAACAACAGGTGGAAATGTGTCAAACACAGTGACGGGCGAAAATTAACAAATATTTCTTTTTGAAAAGATCTTTTCGGTGTGTGGTATTTCAGCTTCTCACCATCAGGTGAACTTGAGTCCTCCAACAGCCGCGTTCGATGGTTGTTCTTTGACTTTGCAGCGTTTTTGAGCTTTAAGTTGTGATGTGGAAACAACCTGAGCGCTACAAAGAAGACGCTTTGTATTTTATCGCTCAGAGCGTTCAGATAACACGTTGACAGCGAAGGAAACAGATAGAGCTGATCCGCATGAATAAATGCTTACATTTTAGAAAACTCACTGAATAATAAATTCAAATTAACTCAAATTTGTGTCATACACCCATGGCGCCTTTTCTTCTAAATTACGCCAAACCTCAATGACGATGGCTCGTCTCGAGTTTCCCTTAATAGGCTAGACATGTGCTACGAGTCCAAAAGTCTCGGAGGAAAATAGGGAATTTAACAGTGTGTAAAAAGATTTGTTTGCTTTAACTGCCAGCTCTAAAAAAAATTACAAAAAGCACCAAATAATCATGAATAGCCCAATGTAGAGTGGCCACATTGTTGTAAAACATTAATAAATACTTATTTAGACAAATAATGTTGATAGACTTATTTAGACTCAATAGGCTGCATTACCGTCACTATAAGGCTCAAATATGTTTTGCGGCCCCGGACAGGTTTGTCAGATCATTTTTGGTTGTAAAGGCGATTGGGTCAGTTTTCCAAAAAGCACCGGCTCCAAAAAGCTGATACTCTTTGAAAGACTCAGTCAGTAGTTGAGTGTTTTTTTGTATCTGCATGAAAACACCAGAGCGGCTATTTCCACATCTTCCAGGGCTCTGAGAATTTGTTTCATTTCCAGGAAACACTAAAATAAATATCTCACCCTGAAAAGTCCTTGGCAGTGTGGCAGCAACATGCATCACCTTATTTTGAGCTGTAGCCGTAATTCGCCCTTGGTCCAGACAGAGTAACTGTGAATGCTGGTATGCGGCGGTGAAGCACATTTCTGACCAGTGTTTGATGTCAGGTTTGGTATGTGACACATGGATGAGCAACTAATTGTGTGTGCCCCCTCCCCTCCTCTCCGGCTCGGAGAAATTCAGGAAAAAAAAAACAAAAAAAAGCAGAGTGTTGGTCTTTAAACTATTATGTGTGACGCACAGAGTCTTTTTCGGAGCTGTAGTGCCACACTAAGGCCTGTGAGTGCACGTCTGAGGACGCTGAAATGTAAAATGCAGCATTTCTCTCAGTTCATGTGTGACATCTGTGTGTGAGTAAGAGGCGGAAGATGATTCACGCGCCAAATATTTTGTTGTGGATGATAAAAAACGCAACTTGAAACTGACGTTTTTCTGAGCTGTAGGCTGTAGGCTGTTTCCCGATGTCTGAGGGTAATGTTCAAAAAAACAAATGTTTTTCAGTTTCAGTGTCGTGGATTTTAACCCTTTGAAACCCGGAGCGAAGTCGCTTTTCTTGTGCTGCTTTCAGATTACCTTTTTACAAGTATTTTTGATTTTTTAAGCACTGAGCAAATTATTGCGATTTCTTTTAAAAACACGAGAAGAGAAGGCCAATAAGCAACTTGGCAAGAAATGTTCAAAAATTAAAAAAAATAAGTAGATTTAGAAAAAAAAAATTTAAAGCTAAGGGGAAATGTCTAAGGGGAAAAAGCTAGGGCAAAAGTATATTTACTGCTATGTATGATAATTACAATTTTAAATATGTTACAGAACA
>NW_024626870.1:0-5215 GCF_008729295.1 Plectropomus leopardus | reverse complement strand
TTTTTTTTTTTTACTTAAAGAGAGCCGGTCTGAATAAGCTCAGTTATTGACACCAAGGCTCCGGGAATCAAGTCACGGGACGGCTTCCATGTCCCATTCTCTAAGCTTCGATACATCCAGTCAAGAAACAAAAAAACATAATCGGGATTTTAGGCTACATTTACCGTCATGTGTTGCCTCTGAGCACCTAGAACGGAGACTGTGTGGATAATGGCTCCGCGATACTTTTCAAGAGGATAATTACACGAGTCCGCTGACAGCTCGACAATGGCAGCTACAGCAGTTTGCATCCAAGTTCAGTCTCAGGTTTGCCTCAGTGTGTGTGTGTGTGTGTGTGTGTGTGTGTGTGTGTGTGTGTGTGTGTGTGTCTCCAGGTATGGGGCTATCCTGGAGAGGAAAAATAGGACGCTTTGCCAAGTCTCTCCCAGTCTGTGCTCCCACGCGCCGCCTTGAGAACCTCCAAAATCAAACAAATAAACCGCGAATAAAACAAATAAATGGACTATTCACTTTTCTAAATAATTATAATGATTAAAATACACCTTTTGCGGAATTCATTCTGATAATATTGACCACTAACGGTCAATTTCATGCGTTTTTTGTGCAGCTAGTGACTCATTAACCCTTTGACACCCGGAGCGATTTCACTTCTCTTGAGCTGATGTAGGGCGTTTGTGTTTTTCAGTATTGAAATCTTTGTACCATGAGCACAGTGACGTCCTAAAATCCGAGAAACGTCCTACAATGCTAAAATTGTCCTAAAAACTAAGAAACGTCCTGAAATCCGAAAAGCATACTTAAATTCCAGAGACGTCCAAAAATCTCAGAAACGTCCAAAAATCCGAAAACATCCTAAAATCCTAGAAATATACTAAAATCCAAGAAATGCCTTGGTAAAAAATGTTTCAAAAATTGCAATAAATTAGTAAATTTAGAAAATTATTTATTTATTCTATTATTTATGTATAAACTAGGGTCTTGGGGAAAATATATTTACAATTATTTGAGTTACATATTAAAAAATTCAAGTTGCTGAATTATTATTCACAACATATATCATTTTAAGATTTTTTAATTTCTCTTTCATTTCTTTTTACTAAATTTCAGGTCATTTTCTTGTGCTTTTTACAAATTTCTTGCCAATTTTTGAGCCATTTCCTCTTCCTTTGCTCACTGCCTTCCTCCCATGTGTTTGGAAAAAAGAAATCACTACCTGGGCTTCAAAGGGTTAAACCGACCCTACCTGATATTACTGTCACAGGATGAATGCTGGTGATACCCACGCGCCTGGTGCAAGGGCGTGCGCGCTCCCGCTGCCTGCTGTATACCCACTGCTGCGCCGCGAGGAAGGTTCATTTCCTGACTGTTTACACCGCGGTGACGTCACATCCAGTGGCGTCGCCGAGGCTGCCCCCCCCACTACACACACACACACACACACACACACACACACACACACACACAGCTATTCCACGCTGCCAGTCTGACAGAATATGGAGAAACTGGCCTTTAGACATTAAATACTCCCCCAAGGAGAGCCCCCCCCCCCCCCTTCCCGCCGCGCACGAGAGCGAATTACGCGCGCCATCGTGCACATGTGACACTGTACATACAAGGTGAACACCTCTCTGATTTAGATGTGTAAGTGGTGTTTAATTTTTAGCCGCTTATGTGTTACATTTGAGGGGAAAAAAGGTGGTTAAATCACTCCCCGTGCGCGCTATCATGTTACATTTAATGCAGTTTTTGAATAAATAATGAGCCATTGTTGCTTGAGAGTATTGTACAGACACTGATAACATAACTGACAGGGAATAAAAGCCTACATAATATATTTCTTTTATTTTATATTCTTTAATTATTTATTTAGGCTTTCTTAAATGTATTTATTTTTTTAGTCTTTAAGGTCCCAGGCGTCCTTGTCCGCGCCTGCTTCACGGTGAGCAGATCGGCTCAATTCGGAATCTACCATTAGAATAATGTGCCTGTCACCGCGAGAGGACGCACTGTCACAATTTTAAGAGTCCCGCAACCTGCCATTGGCCCGGAGCAACAGGCTCTGCTGCAGTTTCTCTCTCTCTCTCTCTCTCTCTCTCTGCACAGACAAACTGCTGCAGACTGTTTGAAAAAGTGCCGATTAAAACGTGTCTTTATTCTTCAACACTTTTATTTTATTTAACTTGTTTAAATGTTTTTATGACACGTGGGTGTTTAATTTTTGATTTTTTGAAATGCGTTTTTGTGAATCTCTTAATAGCGTCTCTATACTTTAATGTTTTATTAATGAATTCAATCTGCAAAATTAATTTGCAGCATGAATTCAGCACCTAAATATGTTTTCATGCATAACTAGGTTGCAAAGTTGAATTCGGAGCACTTTTTTAAAAAAAATTGGAATATCTTTATTTTATCTTCTTTGGCAAGGTCATTGAAAGAAATCTTGCAGCACTCCTGCATCTCTCACGTTATATTCAATTAGGGCAGGCCCCTCCCCTTAACTGATGACACTGACAGGCCCTCCTTAAGTTGCGTCGCGCCACAGCTGTCTGCAAGCATTGAGCTGCCTGGCGCCATCCTGAAAGAATGCCTTCACTGTAAAAAAAAAAAAAAAAAAAAAAAAAAAAAGGGAGCTGTAGAGAGAGAGAGAGAGAGAGAGAGAGAGAGAGAGAGAGAGAGAGAGAGGAGGTAGAGCAAGGGCAACAGCCACACAGACGAGAGGGGAAAGAGAGAGAGAGAGGAGCGGAGTTAATGGAGAGGGCTCTACAACTGCGCACAAACACAGATTTGATCAGTGAGTTTAACTTGCTGGTGCTGGTCAGTGCGCAGTGAAGCCATCCGCTGCAAACCAGCCGCGCGCCCGCAGCCCCAAACTTGTTGAGCCGGGCTTAAACATTTGTTTTTTTCGCCTGAGAGGAGCAAGTTCAGGAACTCTGCGTTGGATTCCATTTTGGACGTATTTATATGACAACACCTTTGTTGCATTTGTAATGTGGGGGTATGTTTCGTGTTTAAATATTTTCGCTTTAAAACAGCGCAAGCCTGTTGTGTGCTGCATGTTTTTTTTTTTTTCCAGAAAAAAATGAGACATTAAATTCTCCCCTCTGTCTCCAGGTGATCGGAAGCGAGCGCGGAACCTGTGGATTTAACACACACAAAAAACACGCACGGATTTGGGACTGATTCTTTTCTTATCTTGTGACTTGTTTGCATGAACTCTGACTGACGAAGAAGAAACAAAAACAAAAATTTAAAAAAGCGAGAGAAAGCGATGGAAGTAAGTGCGGATCAGCCACGATGGATGAGCCATCATCCCGCGGTGCTGAACGAGCAGCATCCCGGCTCACATCACCCGGGCCTCGGCCACTCGTACATGGACCATTCGCAGTATCAGCTGGCTGACGATGTGGATGTACTCTTTAATATCGATGGACAGGGGAACCACGTCTCTCCGTACTATGGAAACTCTGTCCGCGCCGTCCAGAGGTACCCTCCTCCTCCGCACAGTAAGTAAAAAACGGCCTCTTTGGGCCTTTTTATTTAATAATGCGCGCATTAGATCCGTGCGCGTAATGCACCCTAGCAGCGATTACTGTCGCCGCGTTTGGAATTATTTGAGTGTGATCCAGACCAGGTTTCGGTTTTGGCCCGAGCTGACTTGGGTCTAAAAATCCGAGAGCGTAAAGAGCTGTGAAACCACGCCGTAAATACGTCTGGTTTACCTGCAGTTTGTCTTTGGTTTCCGCGTGTATCACATTCAACTCCCCAAACACACACTCTCAAACACACACACAAAAAGAAAATATAAAAACTAGTGCGTAATTTGTTTCAAAAATCAACGGAGTGTTTAGATTTAAACTATTAGAAGTCACACACCTGGAATATTTTGTATTCACTGCCTCACAAAAATATCACATTCGGCTCAAGATTTTCAAAACCTCGTGCGTAATTTGTCTCCGAATCCAGCATTTATTATTAGTATTTAATTAAACAAACGTTGGCTCAGAAGTCACACCTGGAATGTTTCGGTAGCACCGCTGAGCGCGTGAACAATATTTATCTTTATTATAACATCCTGTTTGGCGAGTCATTTGTGGAGTTCCCTATAAGTGCAACTTCCTCAATCACGAAGCGTTTGACTTATTGCGTCAAAGGGCTGTTTGGTGGAAAAAAGGTCATATTACGTACAAAGGAGACGGCAGCAGAAAATACTTTTGACTGAGCAGCTGGAGGCGGGTTAAATTTGTGCTGAAATAAAATCTGTAAACGCGTTTGGTAAATCTGTGCGTAAAAGTTTTAGCAGGCCTCAAATTGCGGATGTTCCTTGATAAATTGTGCAATTTTAGGCGCCTTTTCAGGCCTCAAATGTCTGCAGAGTGAGGGGGTGAGATGGTGATGTTTTGCTGTGTTTGTGCGCAGGTAGCCAGGTGTGCCGTCCCTCGTTACTGCACGGCTCCCTGCCCTGGCTGGAGGGGAGCAAAGGCATCGCGCCGCACCACAGCACTTCCCCCTGGAACCTGAGCCCCTTCCCCAAGAACCCCCTGCACCACGGCTCCCCGGCCGGCCTGTCCGTCTACCCCCCGGCCTCCTCCTCCTCACTGTCCACCGGTCACACCAGCCCGCACCTCTTCACGTTCCCCCCGACCCCGCCGAAAGACGTGTCCCCGGACCCGGGCATCTCCACCCCGGGCCCCAGCAGCAGCTCCGGGCGGCAGGAGGACAAGGAGTGCATAAAGTACCAGGTGACCCTGGCCGAGAGTATGAAACTGGAGTCGACTCACAGCCGGAGCGTGGCATCAATCGGCGCAGGGTCATCCTCTGCCCACCACCCCATCGCCACATACCCTCCCTATGTCCCCGAATACGGCCCCGGCCTCTTCCCACCGAGTAGCCTGATAGGTGGGTCATCTTCTAGTTATGGTTCCAAAACGAGACCAAAATCAAGGTCCTATTCAGGTAGGCGTGCGCTTTTATTACATATCATTTTTTTAATCTAACATCATTCCCCAGATTTGCAGCCTTAATGATCAGAAATGTTTAATTTCATACAAAAAAAGAAAAAGAAATGCCCATAAGCAGCTCATTCATGAACAAGCTCTGCTTTTTTGGGGGGCAAAAAGGTCAAAAAAGGCGCAACAAAATGCCTCAAAGCTCTTTCTTTCATCATCTGAGAATAATAACAAAAACAATAATAATAACAATAATAATAATAAAGGCC
>NW_024626869.1:0-1092 GCF_008729295.1 Plectropomus leopardus | reverse complement strand
TTGTGCATGTACAAGGCACACACAAAAACACACGCACACACACACACGCACACACAAACACACGCACACATACACATATGAAAGAGACCTCTGCCTTCTTGAAGTCCACTGAACCAACAAGACTGTAATAAAGGCCTCAGGACTATCGCGATACACATACACATACACACACACACTCAAATCATAGCACATAAAAGACTTACCAGAATGAGGACCATTCCGTTTTTCATCACTTACACACACACACGCTCACACACACACGCGCACACACACACACACACACACACACACACACACACACACACACACACGCACCCTTAAGTGTTGATGCAGAGTAAGTAGAGCAAGGACACTGATGGGCCTTGACAAAGCCACACACCCAGTCCCCCTGTTTGCAGCACCATGCTCCCCGCCTGCAACCAAAATCCAGCCCCGGGCCACCGGCCGGCCTACTTGGAGGAGCAGCAGTCTCTAAGTGAGGGTGTTTGAGTTGAGGGCCTGGAGTGAAATAAATTACACACACATACACACAGGCATTAATGTACATACATACACACAACCATGTGCACATACAGTATGCACAGAAACTGCATGAATCTAACAGCGGTAATAGTAACTCAATAGCAACAGAAATTGTATCAGCAACTATTTTGATCATTAAATTAACCCCTTAACATACAGTGCCCTTTTAATACCCACTAAGTGGCATTAAAATAGTAAAGATCACCTTATTTCCAACTGTCTGTAACAGCTTGTTCCAACTCTCCATGAAGTGAAACATTCAAATGCAAGACTTTTTATGCCCTCAATATTTAGTCAAATGGGAATATTCTACATGTCTTGTACATCATTTTACACAAATTCACCCTAAAGTCATGCTAGTATATTGGTATCATGGCAAGGCTGAAAACATGGTGTCAACATCAGAGGGACCAAATCTGCCAGGTGGTTTGGGGGGTACCTGTCCCCACAGAAAACATTTCAACATTTAAATACTAATTTTCTATTGTTTTAGATTATTTATCAAATGAAAGTACAGATATACAGTATATATACATATGTGCAATAAAAGAAAGCTCTTACTGTCTAGAA
>NW_024626868.1:190-2230 GCF_008729295.1 Plectropomus leopardus | reverse complement strand
TGTGTGTGTGTGTGTGTGTGTGTGTGTGTGTGTGTGTGTGTGTGTGTCTATAAACAAGTTGTTGAGTAAACGGTTAACATGATGGACATGGAAGAGTACAGAAACTAACAGAGTCTTAATGTGTAAGGAGAGATGTATTAAAGGAGCGGAGTGTGAGAGCTGCTGCTGATTTCAGAGGTTTCAGTTTTACATCCTGTCGATGAATGATGAAGCTCAGCTGAACACGCCGATGGATGACTTATGTGTTTGATCGATGTCACTGTGTGTCACCGTCATTAGGCGTGTTTCTATTAACCCTCAAATTGTGCAAATTGAAATTGCAAAAATAAAAAACGCCAAATGGAAACATGTCAATTTAAAAAAAAAAACGAATTTATCGCAAATGTTTTTTTGCTTGCATAAGCAGGTTTTCAGGTGACTGGAAAAAGATTTGTCCAAACTGCAGTGGAAGCCCTTTTTAGTCTTTTCAAGGTCACATGATGCTGTGAGGTCACAGGAACTGGCTCCCTCATGATGCAGCAGGAGCTACAAGAGCTGTTATTGTATCACATGACTCTGAGAAAGTTTTTCACCCACAATTCCTTTGTGAAATCGTGGACTACATCTCCCAGAAATCCCTCATACATGGCCGCTCCCACGTATGAGGGGCTCGCCTTTCCATCATGGCTCCATAACACGCCTACGTGGCCTTGGATTGAAATAATGACGGCTAGTGCGGTGGCTGCAATAGAAATAAAGCTGCTGATGTTTTGAACATCCGTCGCCATGGTTACTGGGATGTTATCACCAGAGGAGGAGTCACATGACATCACTCCGTGGAAACACAGTCGGCTCCACGTTTTAGTAACATTTCGAAAATATTGCTTAAGTTTTGCGCACATCTGTAATGGAAACCCACCTGCTCTTTGGAGCACACTCCACCTCCCAAGTGACCGTTTGTATTTCAGTTACTCACCCAATGTTGAACGTTGAATTCATGTTTTCCTCACTTTACTTCACGGTGAATGAAGGACCCAAAATTGGAGGAAACTCTTTGTGAATTAAAGTCCAGCTGAAGCTGCGTTCACACTAAAAGCGAAAGCACCAGCATGTCGTCCAGCGGCTGGAGTAGTTTGAACTTCTGTGCAGGGACCCTCAACAAGCCGAATGCCAAATATGCCAAAGAAAACCGTTATATCGCATTAAAAACCCAAATACGCTCAGAGACAAAGAGAAGTATTGTCCTGAAGTTTTATTTCCTTCTGTCCGTTCGAGTGGATGGAGAATTTTAATGTGGAAATCACCGAAATTTGTCATTGTGACTCAAAATATGCTTTGTGAAAAATGTCCTGAAAACATTGTGTGAAAAACCTCCAGAGATAAATATTCTGTGAACCAATAAGATGATCGTGTTATTGGAAAATCGGATCTGAACAGTATTTCTCCTGTTTGTCTTTTAAAGTTTTTTCAGTTTTCCAGTCGGTGTTAACTTTTTTCTAGTAATCCTTGCTGATGCGAGCGTGACCTGCATGTTAACAAAGTGGCTAAGAGTGATGTCGGCCTGGATGTCTATGAAATGACTTCATTCAGAGCTGACCTGTGTTTTTGGGGTTTCCATGGAAACAGCTGTCTCAACATTTTAAATGACAGTAACTGTTGAAATGATTCATCCGCGGTCATGTCCGGACCGATGTGATTTATGAAGCTGCTTCAGTTCAGTTCAGGTCCTGCAGGCTCTAGTGGGTCCACTGAATATAATATAATCTGATCAATATATTGGTGGATATTGATCAGAAGTGCAGAGTGTAACCTCTGATCACTGAAAAGCTTCTTTAAATGACTGAAGGTTTTCTGAGAGCTTTTTAACTGCAGTTCTCTTCTTCCTCTTGACTGTACATGCGCTTCAGTTTGTGTATTTGTTCACATATTTCTGTGTGTTTATCAAAGTGTGTGTGTGTATGTGTGTGTGTATGTGTGTGTGTGTGTGTGTGTGTGTGTGTATATGTGTATATATATATGTGTGGTGTGTGGGTGTGTGTGTGTGTGTGTGTGTGTGTGTGT
>NW_024626868.1:0-161 GCF_008729295.1 Plectropomus leopardus | reverse complement strand
GTGTGTGTGTGTGTGTGTGTGTGTGTGTGTGTGTGTGTGTGTGTGTGTGTGTGTGTATGTGTGTGTGTGTGTGTGTGTGTGTGTGTATATGTGTATATATATATGTGTGGTGTGTGTGTGTGTGTGTGTGTGTGTGTGTGTGTGTGTATATATATCTGTGT
>NW_024626867.1:0-4508 GCF_008729295.1 Plectropomus leopardus | reverse complement strand
GTTTTAATAATCTCATCTTGTGAAATTGTCTGTTACAACTTTTGATTTTCTGAAGGAAACACAGAGCTTGGAAAGATTCAGCTGACTTTTTGGTCTCTTTTTGGTCCTTTTTTGGTTCCTTGTTTTTCTTTGCAGACGTTTGATTTACTTTCCAACATGTTAATGAAACACGAGAGAAGAATTAGAGCCACCAGCTGTTTATCTTGACACATCCATTTTTTAATTTTTGCATAACTATAGTGCATGGAAACATGTAATTTGCATTTCCTTTTGCTGATTTTCTGGTACTTTGGTTAAAATTTGTGTTATATTTGAACTGAAAGCAAATAAATGTCACATGGCTTCCTCCCTTCAGCAAGAATCATATTTAAAACGGCCAATATAGGTCTTATTCACTGGAGTGTAAACATATGCTGTTTAAAGGCATTTGTTTGGTCATTTTTCGTGGGAGGACAGTCTCTGTTGTTTCCAAAAATGCACCTTAACAATTAAAAAAAAAACCACAATAGCAGAACAAAAAGCTTCATAATCAGTCTTCTCCTCGTACCAATTTAAGTGTTCTTAGACCTTCACTTTAACATTTCTTGTCAAGAAAAACGCCATCAGGTTAATGACCTCCCCAAATAATTTACTGTGGATCCACAGGACAGACATGACCGTCCAGTTCTTCACCCAGGACTACCCAGCAACCAGTAACCCTCAGACCCCAGTTAAACTCACATTGCCTCTACACCGTGGTCCAGGAAAAAAGGGTAAACTAACACTTACTGAATGCTGATCAGTGCTTTTAGGAAATCTAACATGTCTTTGTCCCTAAAAAAAATTTGTCTTCCTGTTCTCCTTAGCTGCTGTTTCTTATCTAACTTCCTATTTCCTGTTTCGCTCATGACCATTCTTGATTACCGTTGTTCATTGTCTCTCCCTGTTTCCGTTTTCAATGCGAGAAATAACATCTACTGCAACTGCAGCACTTTTTCCAGATGTGGACCCCATCACAGCATTTCAAAACTGTAAAAATCACTGGTGTTATACAGTCTATTAAAGTTTATCCAAAGGGAGGGTGTGCAATGTGGTAACAAGGTGAACTGTGCTTTTAATCAACATAATAAGGAATTCAAAGGTTACCTTCAGTATTTTTGCACCTGGACCATATTTTCCTAGTGTTTTTGTGTCTAATAAGAACAGCAGTTTTTTAAATTGGTCCATTACTGAGCTGGACTCGGGGCAAGACTTGAGTCTAGTGGGTGACTCGGGGCATGTTTGCACTGTCAGTTTGCAACTTTTGGAGGTAGTGCTAACTACTCTCATTGGCAAAGAGTTAGCAACACTGGTTCTCACTCAGTATTGGACCAATTTTTAAAAAGATGTTTATCCTATTCATCACATAGACACAAAAATATCGAAAAATAGGGTCCATGAGAAAGCAGCACAACATGCAAAGGTTCAGTGAGGAGTGAATATAGTCTAAAATACTAGACAATCGCTGGCCTCATGGCTCTGAAACAGCTGTGCCAATCACAGTCATTTTCAGACATTTTAATGAAAATGAATAGTAACTGAAAAAATGACTTCTGAAAAATGTATAGTTATGTATCTGCTTTTGCATAACAGTTAAAGAAAGATCATGTGGTGTGAGTGCGGAGAAATGTGCAGCTGGGTAGCTTTTGCGGAAATGCAGCGGTTTATCATGTCAAGACACCAGTTTGATTTGACAGTTTTCACACATGCAGTCCCTCAGGAACAAAAGCTGTCTCTCGTGACAGTCAGCGGGACGAAGACGCTACTGATATCAGCTTATCTGGAGCACCGCACAGAGACAAAGGAGGTCAGTGACGAGAGCAAAGCACCACCTTTAATTCTTACTCCCATGTGGTCTCAGGGCTCATTTATACTATGTATACTACCATATTATGGAGCCAGTAGATGGAACAAGAGGCTGCAGTCAAAAGTTTAATTAAACATCAAACAGGATGACAGTGGAGGTCATAATGATGTACATTTTAACGGAGGCAGCATTGTTGATGGCAGCAGACTGCCAGCTCATTGCGACATGCTGACAGAGAATTCTTTTCACTCCTACATTATTGATTCATTCTGCCATTTTTTAAAATGTCTTAATTGTGTCTAACAAGCGCATCTCACTTGAACTACACCACATTGCCCCGATGATTTCTGGTGGTGCTGCTTCCTTTTGTCTGTATCTGTACGTTCTCAAAAAAGTGCATAAATCCGCACAAAATAAACGCAGAGTACATACAGAAGGCTCCATCCATGTCCACATACATATCTAACGTTGAGCATAAATGAGCCCTAAGACCAATGAGATAGCAGGACTATAAACACTGAAACACAAAAAGTAAAATAATATAGAGATATAGGATTAAAATGTGAATAAAAGGTGTTTAAAGTCAAATGGAGAACATTTAAACATGCCTGGAGAAAATTGTAGGTTTTAAGTTAATCCTTTGAACTGAGCAAATTGGCTTGATGTCTTTTAAAAAGATGAGAAAGAAGGCATTTAGCAACCTAAGATGACTTACCCCAAAATAAGTTAAAAGTACAAGAAGATTTCGATTTTTTTAAGAAAAAAAGAAACCTAAAAAAAACAACAGGCAAATGACCTTGACAGAATAATAATTTGCTAAAATAATTTAAAAATTATAATTATGTAGGTATATAGTTCTATGTAAATATTTCCTTTTTTTTCAATCTAAGTGTACTGATTTCTTGCAGTTTGCAGGACATTTCTTGTCAAGTTCCTCATTGCCTTTTTCCCATGTTTTTGACAGAAATCAAACCAGTTTGCTTCAAAGAGTTTAAAGGATGAAATACTACTGAAAGGCTTCTGGATGTAGCACAAGAAAAGTGACGCTGATTCAGGTTTCGAGGGGTTGACATGCTCCTCATAACATTGCACCCTTATTTCTGTCTCGTGGTTCAAGGTCCGTGTTATTGCAGTGGTGCTGAGGAGTGAAACAGTTGCCTATCGCTGCCTCCTCCGTTGTCAGAAGCAAATGCGCGTCTCTGAAGGCATCAGCAGCGTCCACAGTGATCACTTTGGCTTTGTGTATGGGACGGCAGACATCATGTGTCCTCTCCCCTCCAGCTGTGAGACCCCGTCTCATGTCGCTGTGACCTCTGCTGCAGCCAACTCTGAAGGTACTGAAGGGTTCTGCACATCAGGTTTTTAGCATGTAGCAGGGGGCTCTAAGGATGGCAATGTCAGTCTGTCAGTTGGTCCATCACTTGGACAAAAAATTAAACCTGGACTTTGGTGATCCTCTTATTTTCCCACGAGCACCACTACCAGCAACTTAGAGTTTTCACCTATTTTTTTGAAACATCTCAACATCTAAAAATATGGATGGATAACTAGCACGTATGTTTGTTATCAGCATGAGAGAAAACAGCTCTCTATAGCAGCAGAGGGTCTGTGCTCGTCATTCAAAAGAGAAACCCGAAGACCAACAGGACAGATTCATATCACAGACTGTCAGTGAAAACATGGATAACTTTTCAACATTGTCTGTATACTTGGTACCTTCGTCTTGTTTTATTTTCTTCCCTTCTTCTTCTTTTGTTTTTCACAGCTTTCTTCTATGAATTTATGCTGTTCAACTTCCAGGTCAAAGCCCAGTACAGGGACTATAGAGCATGTGCAGAGCACCTAGACCAGTTCAGGTCGCGTATACATGCAAGAGTATATCAGCCCTCAACCCCAATGTGTAGGTGTGCTAGTCCAATTTCAAGAAACTCAACACAGTACGAGAAGTCAGACAAACATATTAACGTGTTTTAAAAGTCCAGTTTTAGTCTAGTCTAGTTTCATTTCGTTTTTGTTTTGTTTCGTTTTGTTTCGTGCCACAAAGGATAGAATATTACACAGTAAAATTACAAAGTGAAATTAACTGTGCAGGAGGAAAGAGGCCCAAATGTCTTTCACAAAGTCCTCCCAAATCAATAACCCATTAAAACCTAGAAAATCAAAGAGCAGAACAAAAAACAAGAAAAAAAAGAAATCAAAACAAAATAACATCAAATACTGTAGATTAAAGAAAACACGTAGCTAAAGACAAAAAAAAGAAATTAAAAAGAAGAAAATGCTCAAGACAAAATTTTGCATAATTTAAATGTGCAAGAGTTGCAATACATATAGTTATTTCTGTTTAGATAAAATATAATTTTAAATTAATTAAGAAGGTAATTAAGGAAGATGACAACTTCAAGTTTTTACTGAGTAAATTCTAGAAATGAATTCTCTCTTCTTGTGCACTGAGCTGCCATTTGGAGTGATTTTTATCTCTAATGGACTCCGCTTTCCCTGATGCCGATTCAACATGTTCAGTTAGTTTTTGGTTTTTTTTTTAAATGCTGCAGGACACATAGCAAAAACTGGTAAAAGACTTCTCTGACTTTTCTTATATCACCACCATGACGTTCACATTTGTGCTTTTGTCAGAAATATCTCAGCGACTAATGGTTGGATTGTTTGAGGAGGTCAAAATTTT
>NW_024626866.1:0-3286 GCF_008729295.1 Plectropomus leopardus | reverse complement strand
CTTGCTTTTCTGGCTCGGAAACTGCCTGATAATTTCAATGAAGCCAAATTTATCACCTTCAGCATGCTGATATTCTGTGCAGTATGGATCACCTTTATCCCAGCGTATGTCAGCTCTCCTGGGAAGTTCAGTGTTGCTGTGGAAATATTTGCTATTCTGGCGTCAAGCTTTGGACTGCTCATTTGTATTTTTATTCCAAAATGTTACATTATGTTATTGAAACCTAAGAAGAATACAAAAAGGAGTATGATGAGCAAGGGAGCACCAAAATCATTCTGAAAACTTAAAATAATATGACAGCAAAGGCACTGAATTGTGCCATTATAAAATTTACAAAATCATTTGTTTACCAGACTGTTAAGTAGACATATAGCTTTATCATCTTCAATGCTTACATTATACTAGTATTGTGTTCCCACTGTATATTATTTAATTTGTGACATGGACATAGACTATTGAGATAACAGTTTACAATATTATATAAACTCATATCAACCAACACACAAATAAATGCACAAGCCTACTGATTTAACAAAATTGCATACAGCTTATAGAATTGTAATTCAAGAATAAAATCAACATTTTAACAGACAAAAGCAACTTGTTTGGTTTTCTCTGGTCTCCTGAGGGTTTTGTTTAACCATGACAACTTCCCCCTTGTTGTTGAAGGTATATAAATCCCAGCCATGAGCTCTAAAGCTGATTGGCCCGGCCTCAAGAGCAGAACAGAGCTATGCCTTTGTCAAGGCTGCTCCTCTTGGTTTTGCTAATGGGAGAGGGAGAGTCTGTGTGCCGACTGCAAGGCTCATCACAACCACCTGAACTGGCCCAAGATGGCGACATCATTATTGGAGGCATTTTTTCATTTCGCACAGGGCAGGATTATGTGATTAACACATTTCAGGCAATTCCGAAAGAACGAAAATGCAAGAAGTATGTGTTGCTTGGGGTGTTTTAAATGGTTAATGTGTAGTTTGTACTGCATTTGAGACTAATATATTTAATTCTGTCTTTTACCAACCCAGTTTCAATTTTAGAGAATTCAAATTTGCTCAAACTGTAATATTTGCTATAAATGAGATCAACAAAAATCCTGATATGCTTCCTGGTGTTAAACTTGGCTACAAGATCTATGGTAACTGTGGAACTATGGACATACTGAGAGCTGCACTGGCACTGGTGAGTGGACTAGAGAGAGAAGTGCATGAGGACAATTGCACTAAAACTGAGTCAGTGCAAGCTATCTTGGGACATTCAGGATCAAGACCAACTATTGCGTTTGCACAAGTTGTTGGAAGGTTTCATGTACCAGTGGTAAGTCAAAAAAACAAACAACAAAACAGACCAAAAAAGTTTAGAAATGCCGCTAGAATCAAGTGTGTGTGAAGCGTTTTTTGAAAAATGTACAGTTTATGACAATGTTCTGCAAAATTTCAACTGTTGGATGGATCTAAATGGCCATTATGCCATAATGTTATATATTTACTCGGTTACCGCCATTAATATGTTTGTCTCTTTCTCTGCAGCTCAGCCATTTTGCCACCTGTGCCTGTCTGAGCAACAGAAAAGAGTATCCCACTTTTTTCAGAACTATTCCCAGCGACTACTACCAGAGCAGAGCACTGGCAAAGCTGGTCAAGCACTTTGGTTGGACCTGGATTGGGGCTCTAGCTGTGAATAATAAATATGGCCTCGGTGGCATATCTGCATTTATCCAAGCTGCACAAGAATATGGAGTTTGTGTTGAGTATTCTGAAGCATTTTCATCATCAGATCCACCTGGTATCCTGCAGGGAATAATCAAGATCATTAAGCATGCCACTGCCAAAGTGATTATGGCTTTTATGTCTCACAGAGAAATTAAATTGCTTGCAAAAGAGTTGTACAGACAGAACATTACAGGACTGCAGTTTGTTGGCAGCGACGCCTGGATCACAGATCATTCACTGACTGACGGTGAGGGACACAGCATCCTTGTTGGCTCGCTAGGCTTCACTGTCAGCAAAGCTCAGATCCCCGGGCTGGAGGAGCACCTGAGGCAGCTCCACCCCTCACAGTTTCCTGACAGCGGGTTTGTCAGAGATTTCTGGGAAGATGTGTTTGACTGCACTCTGAATGACACTGTGATCACACAAAGAAAGCCATGCAGTGGTGCTGAGAGCTTGCAGAATGTTGACTCACAGTTCACTGATGTGTCTGAGCTGAGATTCACCAATAATGTGTACAAGTCAGTTTACGCAGTGGCTCATGCTCTTGACAATCTGATAAAATGCAAGGAAGGTAAATGGCCCTTTTCAAATGAGAGTTGTGTCAGCACCAGAAACATTCACCCAAGACAGGTGAGGAAGCATCAGTTAAGAGTGACGCAGTAATAATGGCAGGAACCTGTCATTTAATCCCTATGCAATTTCTTTACTAGGTCTTGCAATATCTCAGCACTGTGAATTTCACTACCAAGGCAGGGGAAAGGGTTTATTTTGACAGTAACGGAGACTCACCAGCAAGATATGAACTTGTCAATATACAAATGACAAGCAAAGGAACCATGGAAGGAGTAACAGTTGGCATTTATGATGCTTCTCTTCCAGAAAGTCATCAGTTTATTACCAATAACATCTCAGTTGTCTGGGGAAATGGGCTGATTGAGGTAAAGCAGATACTGAGGTTTGGCCTACTTAAAAATGTTCTATGTTTTGTATTTTTGATGCACATTTAACTGTAAATATTGTACATATTGCACACATGTTTTTTTCTTGGTGTGTAGGAGGTCCCTCTGTCAGTTTGCAGCAAGAGCTGTCTCCCAGGAACTCGTAAGGTCCTCCAGAAAGGAAAGCCAGTCTGCTGCTATAACTGCATACCCTGTGCAGCAGGCGAAATCAGTAATTTAACAGGTATATTAACAATGTACAAGTATTTTATTTGCTGTTGGAAATGCCATGAAACATTTCACACATGATAGACAAAAAGGGAAAATTAAACAGAAAATTAGTTGGCAGTTTTACAACTCATTACCTCTAGAACCATAAGTCAGCTGAACTCTTGGAAACCTTGATAAACATCAGTTGTCTTGTGCTGTCTTCAGACGCCTTTCACAAGCATTTAAACCTCCAAAGCATGAGCAACTTAGTTTGATTTATTTCAAAAACATGGGAATAAGGCAATTGGTAACCTTGCATGAAATGTTCCACAAATTACAAAAAAATAGTAAAGGGTGACAAAAAAATATGTATTTGACTATATGTGAATATGAAAGAGAGATAATTATTAGAGAATTATCAAATAACTG
>NW_024626865.1:0-5593 GCF_008729295.1 Plectropomus leopardus | reverse complement strand
ATGATAATTAGCCATCAAAATATTTCCTCCAGCTTTTAAAAATAATTTTCTAACTCTACTACTTTACTTGTGGAACATTTCTTATGGAACCCTTTCGGAAGGATCTAACTGGATAGAACCATCTGTGAAAGGTTCAACCCAGAACCCTCCCTACAGACACACAGAAGGACTCAGGAGGTGAAAACGATCCCTGCTGTTGTCTCGGCTGGTAAAAACATGCAGTATTAAAGAGTTTACAGAAACAGACGCGTCAACAAACGGCTCCAAATCCTCCGCAGGTCGCTCACCTCCACCTGCCTCCAGCTGTCAGACCGCACGCCCATTCTGTCCAGGAATTACACCAAGCCGCCGGCCCCTTCAGGGAGCCTGGGAGAGAGCAGCCTTCCCAGGAAATACACACATCTGCCTGATTGTCTCACCAACATATGTTAACCCTTTAACACCTGGATCAGCAGCAGTTTCCTGTCACCCTTTTCAGAGTTGCGGGGGGCCAGGGGGTTCAGCTGTCATCAGGTAAGAGGTAGGGTACACCTGGACAAGTCGCCATACTGTAGCAGGGCTGACACGCTCTGACACGCTACAGGCCATTTATAGTCACCAGTTGACTTGCATGTCTTTGGACAGTGGGAGGAAGCCAGAGAACCTGGAGAAAACTCACTCTGACACGGGGAGAACATGTGAACTCTGCACAGAAGCCAGGCTCATCCACAATAGACAACCTCCGGCTAACAAGAAGCACAACAAAGCAACCCGTCCCTCCATCCACGGACTGGTGAAGTGACAACTGGGCACAATAACAGACTGTTTAACTTTTGTCGGTGTTTGTTTATAATGCATTAATTTGATGTTTGTCAATAAGTTAGTTTTAATGATTACAAATTATTTGCGATGGACATTTTAATATTTCTAACCTCAAGGTCCCTAATAGTGAGAAGGTGGAATTTCTGCCTGCAGCTCGTTAGTAGTTTGGCATCACTTTTCTTTATTTTCAATGTCTTTTGGTGTCCCCTTGCTTCTCTTTTTGTAGGTTTTGTGGTTATTTTATGTCTTCAAAGTTAGGTAAAGAGAGAAATTATGAAAGTGATCAAATAAAAGCTGCTCCTCAGATAAAACTTACAAAAATTGAAAATATGACCAAAGAACACATTTGTCCTCAGATTTTACAAACATGCGAAGAGATTTCAAGCATAAAAAGAAATGAGCAGCATAATTTATCATTTTCAAATGTTACATCTCATTCAGTGTTTCTGGTTAAAGTGTTCGAATGGTGATAATGAACGAGATGAAAGCAGACAAGTGATTGTTTTGTGTTTGAGTCGGAGACGGATCAACTTCACAGTACAGAGTGTGTATAATCATGACCTAACAGCGTTTCTGTCCACAGGAGAGACGCCCTGTCCTACAGGACCCAGAGTCTGTTACGGCTGAGGTCGTAATGTATGTTATTGTTGTATAATTTTGTGTTGGCTGTGTGTGTGTGTGTGTGTGTGTGTGTGTGTGTGTGTGTGTGTTGCTCCTTTGTGTACCTGTGTGTGTAATGATTCAGGTGTGTCATTGCTCAGAGCTGATTGGTGGATCGAGCTCCCGCTTCAACACTTCGGTCAAGCCACACTTCCCTTTGTTTGAGAGTTTGTGTTTAGTTGGGTTTATTTTGGCTAATGTAAGGGTGAAACTTCAGTTCAGTTAACTTCCTTTTGTTCTGGATCTGTTAAGTCAAATTATTCTTATACCTTCTGTTTTTGTAAATTAAAATATGTTGTAAATAAATCACGTTATTTGTTAAATCTTGACAAACCTGTCCTTGTGGCTGCTTGGGACTTGAGGGAAGTGGGTCTTTATCGTGTTGTGTCCTGGACATCCTTGGATGGGGCGTAACAGAGGCACTGAGGAACCAGTAGCCTTTTAGTCCACACACCTGGAACCCAGAACCAATCAGCTCCCAGAATCAATGATCTACTCGGCCAATCAGCCGAGCTCACCTGTAGTCCATCAAACATGCTGGCCTGCTCTCATTCCCAGATTGCCAAATATAGAGTCGCTTTTTGCACTGATTTCACCGAATGATCGCAACGCCAAAATCCACTTTTCTTAGCAGCATGACGCGCAGACGGGCGCAGATACACAACGAGCTCACAGTGAAACTAAACAGTGAAGCTCACCACAGACTGTAAATAAAGCCTTTGTTGTCCATCGTTACATAAAGTCTATGAGTTAAATGATATTTTCCACCTGAACAAACCTCGACTGACAGATTTAGTTGTTCACATCAAACATGAAACGAGTTGACAGTGAAGTACAAAATATCAAACTAAAAAACGGATGTTATGTTATAATAAAATAAAACAACTCAATGAAAGCAGAAAATCATATATATGTATTTATTTATTTATTTTTAAGCAAAGCGTATTTTCAGAGGAGTGTGTGTAATATTAAAGGGTTAAAAAAAAAGAGAGAGAAAAGAAGAAATTGTGATCTCTACTAGACTACATCCCCCAGGATTCACGGCGCTGTCGCATATTGACGCATGCGCACTGCGGCAGGTTACAGGGCCGGGTATCATGGCGACGTACGTGGACATCCTGAAGAGTGAGTTCCCGGAGATCGACACGGAGGTCTTCGACTACATCACAGGTGAGAGGCCGGGGACAGAGCCGCGGTGTGCCGGGGACAGAGCCTCGGTGTGTCGCGGACAGAGGCGCGGTGTGCCGGGCCCGCGGAGCCTCAAACACCGGCCTCTAACGTGCCTGTCCGCCGGGCAGCCGCTGCTCTGAGCCGCGGAGCTAACGAGCTAACCGGGCTGACTGCGGGAGGGACGCCGGGCAGCTGCACTCGAAACCGGGTTAGTGAGAGGGCTACAGCCCGGTCCGACCGGACCAAACACTGACCCGGAGGAACCGCGGAGCCGTCACAGCAAGTACTACAACAAGTACTAATGGAAGTACTACAACAAGTACTAATGGAAGTACTACATCAAGTATCACTGGGAATACTACAATAAATATCACTGGAAGTACTACAAGATTATTACCGGAGAAAGTACAGCAGTATGTAAGGAAATATTACCGCAGTGTTACAGTTGAAAGTACACACAGGAAGTATAACAACAATATTACTGGAAGTACTACAAGAAGTGTTACTGAAAGTATTACAACAAGTCTTATTGGAAGTACTACCACAAGTACTACAAGAGTACTACAACAAGTCTGAATGAACAATATTATTGAACACTATTATTACCAGAGAGAGCACAGCAGTATTTAAGGAAGTGCTAAAGCAGTACTACAGTAGAGAGTACAGGAGTATCATAGTAGTATAACCCATAAGACTATGGCTGGAAGTACTACAAAAACTGTTACGAGAACTATTACAACAACAATTGCAGGAAGTGTTTCAAGAGTATTACTGGAGAAAGTACAGGCGTGTCATAGGAAGTATTATAAGAGTATTCCTGAAAACATTACAGGATATTTCAAGAAGTATTACAGCAGTATTACTGCTGGACATAAGGTATTACTGTAAGGATACGGGAAAATGCACAGGAGTATCTTAGGAAGTATTTCAAGAAGATTACTGGAGAAAGTATAAGCACGTCATCGAAATACCAAAAGACTATTAGTGGAAGTATTATGGGATCATCAAGTATTATAGAAGCAGAAACAGGTGTATCATAGAAAGTATCACAATTAAGTATTACTGTAAGTACAGCAGTATCACTGTAGCAGTACAGCAGTATTAAAGGAGAAAGTACTCACTCAGTCTGAAAGTAAACAGAGTAATGGGATCCATGTGAGGCCGTTTTATGTTGGAAGTTTTCAAACTGATCGCGGACGGACGTGTGAAGATTTGTGAAGCTGCTGTCTGTCCTCAGGACGCAGGCGTCCTCACCTGGGTGCAGTCATGTCCAGGTGTACTCCGTCAGTACACTGTGACATCACGGTGGGCGTGACTACAGGGCTGAGTGTGAATGTGTGTGTGTTTCAGGTGTGTTGGACAGCGGCGGAGCAGATTTCGAGGATGGGGACGAGGTTTACGACGCCATTGGAGGAGTCCTGCAGGAGGTGTCTGCGGACAGCAAGAACGAGGACGACGTCAGAGACATCTGCCTCCAGATGTTCAACACTCTCAAACTGTGAGGACAGACACGTCTTGTGCTCATGCTGACGTCCAGCACGATGTAGCCGACACAAACGTCGTCCTGAGCCTTGAGAGCTGCACCGTGACGTGTCTGCCGCTCTGCGGTCACACCTCCACAGCCGGAGCTCACGGTCCGGTTTCTGTGCCCCGTGTCGAGATTCTGTCATTCGAAATACACAAAAACACCACTAAAACACACTAAAACACACTTAAAACACACAAAAACACCCCGAAAACACCCCAAAAACACACTAAAACACACACACACCTAAAACACACGTTGAACGTGGCTTCATGGCTCAATTTTAATTCACAAAACTCTCCTGCCAGACAGTCGTCAGCAGAAATCTCATCATTATCATTTTTTGTATGTTTTTTTTCAGTGTGCACAGTAAAATGCCAAAAATACCATTTTCACTCACATTGCGACTCAGAATCAAAATACGATGTTTATTCGTATCGTGCAGCTCAGGTTTTTGGGAATAATGCATGCTTTGGTTGGAAATAATGTGTTTCTGTTGGGAATAAGATGGGTTTGTTTTCTCTGTTTCCAGAAATATACGTTTTTGTCGGGAATAAAAGTCTGTTTTCATCGGAAACAATACTGTCCATTTTTATCGGATATAACGATGTAACCATTTTCGCTGGAAATAGTAGTCTTTGTGTGTTTGTCAGGAAAAGTGCTTTTTGTTGATATGTGTTATTTTGTGGTAACAGCAGTAATAGTTGTTTCTGTGTGTGAAACAGGAACAGCCGTCATGGCTCTCAGAGGCAGGTGCTGCTGGACGCTCCGGTTCAGATCTCTCAGATCTCTGCAGACAACCGTAAGAAACGAACCACCAAAATCACATTTCTGCTGAAATATATTTCACTGCATTTTAACTTTAATAGTATTTAATGATAACACATTTTACTGTATTTTAACTTTTAAAAGTATTTAATGTTGACACATTTTATTGTATTTTAACAGTATTTGATGTATAAATATTTTGGGTGTATGTTAATTTCTAACAGTATTTTAAAGTATAAATATTTTGGTGTATTTTTCCGTCCAGTTTGTGCGACAGAAGACGTTCAGGGGATCTGGATGATGAAACGTGGTCAGAACACGGTAAGACGAATAATCTTTGTTTCTAAAATGTTTCGATCAGAGTTTGATTTACGGTAAATGACTTCCTGTTTGGATGACATCAGCTGAGGCAGCATGAACGCATCACTTCCTGTCTCTCCTCAGACGGTGGACGCTAAGAAACTGGAGAAAGCTGAGGCCAAACTGAAGGCCAAACACGACCGCAGGAATGAGAAGGACTCCCAAAAGCCCTCCACCCCGCTGTCAGTACACACCTGTCCTCACCTGGACACCTGTCCTCACCTGTTCTCACCTGTCCTCACCTGTTTTCACCTGTTCTCACCTGTTCTCACCTGTCCTCACCTGTTTTCACCTGTTCTCACCTGTTCT
>NW_024626864.1:0-1093 GCF_008729295.1 Plectropomus leopardus | reverse complement strand
AGGAGGTTAATGCACCCAGAAAACAGAAAGAAAGAGGGAGAGAGAGAGAGAGAGAGAGAGAGAGAGAGAGAGAGAAAGACAGAGAGACCTTAATGGACAACGACAGGCCTTTCACTGCAAATATTTGGCCGAGAGGTTTCATA
Source organism: Plectropomus leopardus (assembly GCF_008729295.1). Classification (NCBI taxonomy): domain Eukaryota; kingdom Metazoa; phylum Chordata; class Actinopteri; order Perciformes; family Serranidae; genus Plectropomus; species Plectropomus leopardus. The sequence continues at coordinate 950 of NW_024626864.1, read as the reverse complement.
CGAACCATCCCATCCCCCTTTCTCTCTTTCTCCATCTCTCTCTCCTCCCCCTCTCTTCATGGCCAAAGGGAAAAGATCAGAACAAATTGTCACTCTGATCTACCCACATTACATGGCTTTTTTTTTCTAGAAAGAACGATGCTCAAGGCCATGTGCCTGATGCCAATCATGTGGTTGTTGGAAAGCAGAGAAACAGATGTGAATTTGATTGAAAGTCATCGTGTGGATCCTTTGTCATGAGTAAATCATTACAACAGTCATTTACAGACATTATTATATTTTCTGAGTGAAAAAAGCAGCCCTGGCTCCTGTTCAGCATGTGTCAATGTGCAGTGCTAATGCAGTTTGGTATTACCTTCATGTTATGCAGGGTAAAGTCAGGGTGGCTCATGGGTGCATAGGAGCTGAACTTCCACTCTGTGTTATATTAGTTATTAGATGCTTTATAATTTTCTTTTTGGAGTTTTGACAGCCCGCTCTCATTCCCAGATTGTCAAATACTGATGTTTTGTCATGCCCCTCAGTGTGTGATATCAACACCATAGTCACCCTTTAGAAAAACTCAATGGGCTATAAACTAAGACCAATGCAATACTTCATGCTGAGAGAATCCAACGTAGTGCAAAGAGCAAAAAAGTCCACATAGGGAGGGGAGGTGGATGGATCAAATAAAACAAGACTTTAAGTCAGAAAACTGCAGTTCGTGTGAAACCAAAAGTCATTTTGTTTTAACATATTATACTAACAGCAAGTAGCAGTAGCTATATTGTACGCAACAGGGGCTTGAGATGCAGCTGTCAGATAGATCTGTGATCTTTTAGGAGACCAATAACAAGAAAAACAAGGATGCATCTTTTAAATGAAAAAAATCAACAGTCTGGGGTTTCCTATATTCATTTGTGGTGGGCTGCCAAAACTAAAAGATTTGCCACCACAAATAGATCTTTTAA
>NW_024626863.1:0-1925 GCF_008729295.1 Plectropomus leopardus | reverse complement strand
ATGCACTGTTTTTTTTCAACATTGGTCGTGGTGTTAATGTGTTAACTGGCTACTAGTGTCTCGAATCTTTCGTGTCAGTGTTGCACTTTCCCTTTTTGAATAAATACAGACTACTGCTTCATGCTGCTATGAAGAGTTGTATCCTCTCATGCAGGCGCAGGATGTTCGTGCTAGTTGGCCGTTGGCTGTATTCTTTGTGGTGTGTTCATGTGCAATTTTTTTGGCAACACAGGCGACGCAACAGTCTGCCTTCATTGACACTGATTTTCTGACCTTGTTTTCTATATATTTATTTATTGTTTTTTGATGATGATGATGATGATTTCATTATATCAGCCATTATTCAAGTCCAAAAGTTTTTACAAATTAGCATTACTTACTTCCTAAACCAGGCCACCAGAAAGGTGATAAATAAACCTACAGTGCTGATTATGTGATTTATGTTCCTTTCTATTAAATAGTTTTCATAGGTCAGTGAATATAACAATACAGCCATAATAAATCAACTTTATATAGCCAGTGTCCTTCTCCATTTACCCAAGTGGTGCAAAAGCCAGGTACCTTTGATGAAAAAGTTTAGTTTACTATGATTGGATTTACCATTGGATTGCTAAAATGTGCACTGAGCTATATGAAATGAATTAAAAATTGAAAGTAACAACAACGGCACATAGTTGATTCTTCTGCATTCACAGGCCTGATTCAGAGGATGTATTTTTTTCAGTTACCCTGGAATTTATCAGCTGGTCTTATTGTAGTGGGCTCCACAAGGAAAGTGTGTGGAGTTACTTTATCTGTCTTCAGGCTAGATCCCGCTCTGCTCTGATTAGCTTCTCTGTTACCCCCTGAGAGAAACTGACGTGAGAAACTGCATGTGAGAACGGGAGGCAACATACAGTATATCAAGGCTCCTATAAAACACTCCAGGCAAGATCTTATCAACTTTACATAATGAGGCATTTATTTTCTATTAACTGAATTTACTATGTTTTGAAATATAACTCACATGGCCTAGTTTAGTGTGGAGCAGCAGGAGTGTGTGTCCTTACCACCAAATTATAATGGAGGCATTTTGCACATTTAGGAAGTTTCCATCCTGTTTGACAGTCAGACGCAGCGTGCCAGTATTGTGAAGGTGAGGCCACCCATGCTGGGCAGACACGAAACAGCTCTCCTCACTCATGGCTCCTCTGTACAATGCTGACTGTCTTCCTGCACACACACACATTTGATATAAACACACACACACACACACACACACACACACACACACACACACACACACACACACACACAGAGATTAGTTATGAATGTGCGTCTAGTTTGAGGCACAGCTGCAGAGCATACCAGCACATCTACACCTCGGTTAGCCCACTTAAACTTTAAACCCCCCCACCCACACACACAAACGGCATAGTCAAGAGTCAGGCGAAGGGGTTCATGGTTCATCAGTGTGTCCCTGATAACCTGAGAGCTTTCACTGGAGACTCAAGTGAGGAGGAAAGCCTTCCCTAATGAAGGGAGCTGGATTGCAGAGAGAAGAGGAGGGAGGGATTTAGAGTGGAGATTGGGGGGTCTTACCTGATACATTGGAGATTTAATTAGACTGAGGGGATTGTGGAGTGGCCGGGAATTTCACAGGGGCTTAGCTGGAAAGAAGGGAGAGAGAAGCGAGGCAGAGAAGAGGGAGAAAGAAATAAAGAGAGGGAGCGAGGGAGTCAAGGGAGGGGTGGCGCTCTGAGGGTCCCTTCTCTTCTTCCTAGACTAAATTGTTTAAATTCTATACCCTTCACTTCATTTGTTTGCTTCTCCCTCTCTTTTTTAGAGCCGAAGAGGAGAGAGAGGCCCCTGTCCTCTTGTGCCCCCCCTCGAAGTTCCCCTCTCCCCCCCATTTTACCCTCCCCCTACCCCCCTCCACATTCCTC
>NW_024626862.1:0-1015 GCF_008729295.1 Plectropomus leopardus | reverse complement strand
CGGGGAATAAAAATAAGAATTTTGTCAAGAAAAGAAGCCTAAGTATGTATGGCAGTTACAAAATTAAGGAAAAAACCTAATACAGTGTATGATATAAAAGGCTCCTTAAAAGTAAAACGGAAAACTCATCTCTGATGCAATGCTCACAGTAAATAATCTGATCAAATGTCTTCCAAATCACTCATCTGACACAAACTTCCTGCAGTTGTTGCATTTACTATTTTGGTTAATTATACAGTTTATCAGTTGTTCTGTACTTGTATTGTTATGCATTGATTATAATGTGTTATATGTGACTTAGTCAGAGGTCATCAGTTTACCCAATGATAAGAACCACTGCACCAATGAGCCAATCCATAGCTGCCCCAAAGTCCAAGAACTCCAGGCTCCACAAAAGCAACAAGTTGTTATATGTGTCAACTCACATCACTCAATTTTCAAATGAAAATGTGTTTGTGAATATGCACCAATAAAAACACAACTGACATGATCAACTCCTAAAAAATGGTGCACTGCTTAATGACACATCCCTGCACACAGCAGTGGTGTTGGTTGAATAAGACACTTGTGCAGGCCTCAAACTTCCTTCATCCTGCAATGTCAAATCTACTGACACCAAAAAACAACAAAAAGAGGTGTGTCTTCTATTTATCGACATCAATATCAGTAGGCAAACAGGCTCTAACATGCATTTTGCAGATGTTTACTGTGATAAGGTCTCAAGAGTAAGAAAGTGTTTTGTTTTGATGTTCAGACCACAACAACAAAGCCAAAAGAAAACCAACCTGAGCTAAGCAAACACTTGCATTTTTCTTTCCTCAGAAAAGCGGATTAATGTGCTGCTCTAAATGCAAAGCCAACAAATATTGCAACAATTCAAAAGTCATTCAGAAGCCATGGCGGGCACTAAAGTAGCATTGTATCTTACCTTTGGGTGGCTTGTGTGGGAGATGCTGCAAACCACATGGCGCAGGTGGAGTGTCTTTAAGGTAAACATGGAGATGATTTCATCGTT
>NW_024626861.1:0-5510 GCF_008729295.1 Plectropomus leopardus | reverse complement strand
GGTGATGATTTCTGGGTAATATGGATGGTGATGTTTAATGAAAAGTCTCTATTCGATTGCATGACAAGACAATAAGATTACATGGTATCCAGTTTAGGGGCATAATTAGTAACATGCACTGGGGCCTGTTATGACTTTATACTCCATGTCCAAAAAAGCTTTAAAAAGCAGAGCAAACTGGTTTCGATTCAAGGCTGAGGTTCAAGAAAAGATGAATGACTTAAAACAGACAAAGAAATGAATGACTGAGACTTGGGTTTTTTTCCCCTCTCCTTTTATTGCGTTTTTTTTTTTTGTCTTTGTTTTCCAAATATTTTTTTGGTCTTTGTTTTGCTGATAGTAAAGATAACATCAAAAATGGTATAACAGCATGTCTCAGTGTAATGTAACTGACAATCTTCATTTTGTAGTTACTAAACCATTTCAACCTTCACATTCACATCAGGATTTTCCTTCCATTAGATCTTTAAACCTTCTTGCTGCAAAGCTTCTTTTTCCTTCATGTCACTGAAGCAGAAATTCTGTTTCTGCTTTTCAGCTGTGTACATTTAAAGTATGCGGGTAAAATTCAAGAAGAAATTAAAAAATAATGCTGCTGAAGTTTGTAATCTGCTGCCACAGAAGCTCGTCTGACTCCAGTCAGACGTCTGACAGGACAACTCGATGTGTTTTAGTGCTCTTTGATGCTTTTCGCTGTTTCATATGTCAATAATACATTTAGTGTCTGAATGAAACTGTTTTTATCTGTGTTCAAACAGAAAAAACATCAATAAAACAGCTGATTCCAAACTTTTCAGCAAAAGTGCATGTTTGAAAAGAACCTGCAGTACCAGGAAATCCTGCAAAGAATAAATCAAACCCTCTAAACCCTTCACTGATTATTTTTGTTCTTCATTATTTCACCACAGATTATATATGAATCTGCGGGTTGAATCACCAGCCCACAGATTCTGCAGAGATAAGAAACGCCGTCTCAGGAGGATCACATGAAGATTATCTCCCGCCGTCGTTTCACAGCAGCTTCAAACTCTGAGATTTCAGGTGTCCTATTGGACAAAGCTTCAGTCGGGAATCACCTGAGAAGACAAACCTGTGGTGAGACACCATTATATTCAAATATAAAATCCCAGAAACATCCTAAAATCCTGGAACTGTTCTTAAATCCTAGAAATGTCCTAAAATCCTAGAAATGTCCAAAATTCTAGAAATGTCCTAAAGTTCAAGAAATATCCTGAAATCCTAGAAATGTCTTAAAATTCTAGAAAACGTACATCTTTAGCTTCAAGAAAAGCCAAATCACCATCTTACACCACAAATTCATACATTAAAAACAAATTCCTACATTAAAAACTAATTACTACATTAAAAACAAATTCCTACATAAAAAAATCAGCATTAAAAACAAATTCATATATTAAAAACAAATTCATGCATTAAAAACAAATTCATACATTAAAAACTAATTCATAGATTAAAAACTAATTCCTACATTAAAAACAAATTCCTGCATTAAAAAGTAATTCATACATACCGTGTAATCCATCAGAAAGGGGGCGGTCTTTAGCGGTTCCAGGCCATAGTGATGACAGCTGGGTTTCGATCATATTTAGACCTGGAAGATCTTCGCCTGCGCCTCTTTTTGGACAAGCTTCCACAGCTCTGTAAGACAGAGGGGACGGTCAGTCGTGTTGGCATCACCAAGTTCAACATTTGTTACACTATTATTTCTGAATCATATTCTTGAGCATTTAAATTGAAAGTTTATGAAAATATATTTTTTGGCACTGTACATTTCTACACGCTATAATGTAGCGCTTTATAATGTAAAGCTTTGAGATTTTTTTAATTTTTAGTTTTAATGCACAGTTATAACGTGTGGTCTGGTATTGGCACAAAAATGTCTCAAATCTGCTCAGGAACCCATAGTACCATCTGAAGCACTCTGACAACATGTCCACATGGACCTGCAGAAACACCTCTAAAATCTACTTGAAGTGGTTTTGAATCTGCCCCAGGATGTCTCAAACTTGCTCAAGGACCCATGGTACTATCTCAAGCACCCAAAAACACCCTGGACCCCTTAGCCCCCTAAAATGTCCACAAGGACCCACAGAAGGACCTCTAAAATCTACTTAAGGGGCCCACCTGCTCAAGGACCCATAGTAAAGTACTCTTATTACACCCTGGACCCCTTATGCCCCTAAAATATCCACAATGACCAGCCGAAGGACCTGCAACATCTGCTCAAGGACTTCTCAAACCTGTTTAGGATGATCTAAAACTTGCTCAAGGACCTATAATACCATCTAGCCCCTAAAATGTCAACAAGGAACTGTAGAAGGACCTCTAAAATCTACTTAAGGCCGTCTCGAACTTGCTCAAGGACCTTCAGTACTATCTTACTCAATCCTGTAATGTTGTAGAATCCCAAAGCCCCTAAAATTTCCACAAGGACCTGCCAAAAGACCTTTAACAAATACTCAAGGAGCTCTCAAACTTGCTTAAGAACTCTGAGTACTATCTCTTATAACATCCTAAAACTCTAAAGCCCCTAAAATGTCCACAAAACCTGGCAAAAAGACCTCTAAATTCTTATAAAGGACGTCTCAAACGTGCTTAAGGACCTGTAGCACTGTCACAAGCACTCCTATAACCTGCTAAACTCCCTAGCATTTGTCCTCAAGGGCCTCTTAAACCTGCTCCAGGATGTTTAAAACCTGCTAAAAATAGGGTTACTACTTCTTCTGAGGTACAGGGGTACGTTATTTCCTCCGCCCGTCTGACCTTAGCGCAGGGTGTGTCTCCGCCTATGAGGCACAGCTCCAGCTCACAGTGCAGGTAGATTTGGCCACTTCCACTGGTGAACTGGAACATGCTGAAAGAGAAGGAGTTGGACGTTCCCACTCCATTTCCCTCCACCTGCACCGTCGAGTCGCCGTCATCAGGACATCTGCTCGAAAACATCAAAGCACACATGATGACGTCACCAGCAGCTGATCTTTACAGCTGCAGACAGTCTCCGAGTTCGTTTCTCACCCGTTAGAAATGAGGAAGTGTTTCAAGAGGGCTTGATTGTTGTCCTCGCTGGTCGCCCAGCAGCTCTGGGTCACCACGGTGACCATGGTGTCGTCCAGCCCGCTCGTCATCAGCTTCACCCACACCCTCTGGTTCAGCTGGATCTCTGTGTCGTCGGTGATAAGTTGCTTGAAGTCGGGGTCGATGTAGGCGCTCATCGTTAGAGTGTAACTCCAATCTTGAGATTCAACTGTCCTCGTCACAGAGCTGGAGTGCACACACACACACACACACACACACACACACACACCAGTCATGTAAAACTTAAACAACTCCTAAGGCACACTAGTATCATCCTAGACCCATAAAGTCCCTAAAATGTCCACAAGGACCTGCAGAAGGATTTCTAAAATCTCTTAAGGATGTCTTTAATATGCTCAAGGAGGTTTAAAACCTTTTCAATGACCCATACTACAATCTAGAGCACTCTAATGACACCCTGGACCCCTAAATCCCCTACAATGTCCACAAGGACCTGTGGAGGGACCTCTAAAATCTACTTAAGGATGCCTTGATTCTGCTCAAGGACGCCAAAAACCAACTCAAGGACCCATAGTACTGTCTGAAGTACTCTTATTGCACCCCAGACCCCTAAAGTCCCTAAAGTGTCCTCAAGGACCTGCACAGGAAAAAAGGTGACACTCCACACACCCGCTTGCGATCCTGAAGGGAAAACTCTGGATCTCGGGCTTTCTGTACGTGCAGGAGAAGTCGATCCTCACTTGGTCGTGGCGGATGATGATGGCATCGTCGTCGGGGTCCTGATCCATGACGGCGTTCGAGTAGGTGACGATGTTGTCCACTTTCTGTATCGTGATACAAACACAGACGTTTTTTCAGATGAAGAAAATCTGATCAGTTCGTTTGACCACCATTGATTGATGTTTATATTAACCCATGTTTTGGTTAAAAGTATGCTCAAGGCTTAAAAGGGGCAGAAAATTTCCAGAAAATTTCTTTTTTTTTTTTCTTTTTTTTTTTTGCTTGTTTTTTTCAAGGGAAGTTAATGTCAGGAATTTTGTGAAAAATATGAAAATTCTGAATTTCAGCATCAAGATTGTACCTTTTAATAATGAACTTATTTGGGACAAAAATACAGATCAAAATACACAATCTTATGACATATTCTAATGAAAGTATGCTCATGGTTGAAAAGGGTCAGACAATTTCCAGTAAATTTCTTGAATTTTTTAAAGGGGAGGGTTGGAAAGGATCAGAAAAAACGAACGCTTAACTACCCTTGACATTTTTAAGGGTAGTTAATTGCAATAATTTTGTAGATTTTATGGGTTTTTTTCTCCACAATTTCAATACAGGAATTGTACCTTGCAAGAAATAAACGTTATTGGGGGCAAAATCACACATAAAAATACCTGCCAAGGGTCGAAAAGTTTTCTGGAAATTTTTCATCAGCAGTTATTTAAATTTTATGCACAATATTCCCCAGAAAGTTTCCTCTTTGATGATTCCAGAAGGACAGTGCCCACCTCAACGTCCGTTCCACACTGTTTGCTTCCGTCATCGAAGCTGAAGGTCACCAGGTGGGTCTTTGGGTCCAGGACACCTTTGCAGTTCGGGTCCTTGAGGTGTAAGTTGTTGTAGTCGACATTGACGTCCTCCAGCAGACATTTGGCCAGCGTCAGAGTAGCAGAGTTTGCCGTGCAGGTCGTCGAGTCGCCTGAAAACCCCAACAGGACAAAAAGTCAAAATGTCACCACTTTGGTATGAATCCACTGGAACCATTTGATAAGTAGCAGCTGGTTGGTGCTGATGTGGGGAAAAGCCAATGCACAACTTAAGAAGAAATGACCTCTAAATTTGCAAAAAGTTAGTAAAGAAATTACAAGAAAATTACCTGAAAATTTAAAAATAATGGGGAAGAGTGAAAGCAAAACAAACAAAAAAGTGCCTAAAAATAACAATAAATCTAAAACATATTTTAAATATGTAATCATGAAAATTATAGATATAGTTTTCTGCCCATTTTTCCCTAGATTAAAAAAAATCTAAATCTCCTAGTAATTTCTTGCCATGGGCAGAATGATCTTGACGCCACAGTTGTTGCACTTTACCTAAAGCCTTGGTGGGTTCGTATTTGGCGCTAAACAGGGCGCGACAGAAGCAGCGGGTTCCCCCGGGTATCTCGCCGCAGAACTCGTCCTCGCTGCAGTACTGGTCCCAGCAGGGCAGAGGGTCGGCGGCTGCAGACAGACACACAGACGGACGACTTTGAAAGTAAGGATAAACCAACAAAACATATTTTTAAAAGCAGATCCAGTTTGTTTATTGTTCCTGTTTTCGCTGCTCGATGCTCGACTTTTCCCACTTTTATTATCACATCTGGTCTTAAAAAATGTGACGCATCCAAACGGATTTGTTAAAAAAGGCATGTCAAACAACGGCAGTCAAAATATTACTTGTTAAGAAAACATTAA
>NW_024626860.1:0-2432 GCF_008729295.1 Plectropomus leopardus | reverse complement strand
TTGGCCATAGTATAGTATGTCAAAAACATTTAAAAAACCAAACATACTATAAAATGGCATGAAAAGAAAAAAAATACAAAGTAAATGTCATTGTATACCTTGCTGTATAAACGTGAAAAACTAAAGTCATATTATATTGTCATTTAAATGTTTTAAAAATGTCATAGTACAGTATTTTATAAAGATGTTTAAAAATGTGAAAGGTTAGTTAAAAACAACCTAAAACACTCTTTGTAAAGTATGCTTTCTGTCACCTGTAAAACAGCATAGAAGCCAACAAGACACTGGGTTTCACAGATGCCACCCATAAATGTGTAACCCTCAAAACAGGACTGACAGAACAGAGCGCCCCCATCTGGAAGGAGAGAGACAGAGAGAGAGTGAGTGAATGATAACACGATAGGAAGTATTGTCATCACATGGCTGTACTGGAATTTCCAGATTAAAAGCATATCAACAGGCACAACAGAGGTTTCATAGCTTAGGGGGGAGGCATCGATAGATAAGACATGTATTACAATAGTACTGTAATACACATTCTACGTCTATTTGAGAATATATGTAGAGATGTGATGTAAAATTATTTCTGTTCTCCAGTGTCCTGGTAATCGAGGCGTTTATAAAACAGGGATACCACAATACATGCTCAACAATGTGAAATTACTCATAGTAAAGCCTCCACAGGCTTCCTTTACCACTGCAGGTCTTGCAGGTGGGGTGACACTTGTGACAGGTGTTGGATCGACTGTCTCGGTAGTAGCTTGGAGGGCAGCTGTGCAGGCACTGTCCCCACTGCTTCAGGTAGACGGAACCCTCACGACAGTGCAGACAGTTTCTGTTACTAGGACCCCAGCAGCTGCTGCAAGAGGGGTCACATCGCTCGCAAACCTTGGTGGTGGTGTTGCCAAAGTGACTGAAAAGGAGAAAAGATATCTGTTTTTGATGTTCTTGGATGAAAAAGGAGACTTGTGTGTCTGTGTCCTTCCTTACCTCTCTGAACAGGTTTCAACACAGCTGCTTCCTTGCCTGAAGAATCCAGATTTACACTCGACACACTGCACACTGTGATGACCAACACACGACTTACAGCTCAAGTGACAGCGCTCACACGCACGCACTTCCGTGTCCTCTGCATAGTAACCCAGAGGACACTCCTGCATGCATGTGTTGTCTGATGGACACAAAGTTACAGTTTAAAAAAAAGAGAAGTTTCCTTTGCTGGATAGGAAGCATAGCCTTTAGTATGGCGGTAACTTACTCAGTAGGAAGTGTGGCTTGTTGCAGCTGAGGCAGTGGTCTTTGCCCGGTCCAGAACAGCGATGACAGAGTTTGTGACACTGTTTGCACTCACCATTATGGTCCATGTATGAGCCCAGAGAACACTCAGTGAACCACACACAGTGTCCGCTGGCATCTTTACGCCTGTTGGTGTCACAGCTGAGACAGGATGAGGGCTCGTGTCCTGAGCAGGTCAGACATGACTTGTCACAGTCTGAAAAAATAAAAAACAATGAGACACAGTCCAGTAAAAAAAAAAAAGTATTTAATTTGATTTTGCATAATTAAAATAAACCTCCACCTCCCTTACCTCTGCATTCATTGGTAGTCTTATCATAGTATGTGCTGCTGGGACACTTAGCCAGACACTCTCCATTGTAACGGACAGCTTTCGGGTTGCGGCACTCATTGCAGTCATCAAAGCCTGGTCCATCACAAGAGGCACAATCAGCATTGCACCGCACACACTCCTGTTGCTGCTCACTGGCAAAGTAGCCACGGGGACAGTCATCCACACACCCATCTTCATGGAGGAAGTAGTACTGGGCACACTCTGAGAGAGAGAGAGAGAGAGAGAGAGAGAAAGAAAGAGTTATTCAGGATAAGAGTGGAAAACACTGTTGTTTATATTGTCTGCAAAAAAAAAGGAAATCTAAGCCACTGACTACACAAAATTATTAATACTTCAAACTGGACTTCACCAATTTCTGCTCTAAAATATGATATATATAATCATTTATTTGTGTTTCAGTTTCTTTTCCACCAGAGACTAAATATTTCACCCATGTAGCCCCATCACATGGCCATGATTGAATGATTTCGAGCCGGACAACTACAACTAAGAGAATCAAAGAAAACCATTAAATTTAGAAAAAGTTTTGTGTAGTTTTCCTAATATGACAAATATGTATATTTTTTGTTTTCCGTTCATATGTTTTTTTGTATTTTGCTCCTTTTATTTTTTTCTTCCCTGGGAATTTTGTAAAGCCATTTATTAATCATAATTTGCATATGTCACTTGTGACTCTACTGGCCTCTTGTTCCGGTGTTTGCAATTTTTTTAGGAGGTGTGCATTCACTTGTTATTTTTCAAATACAACCTTGCTGTAATATTTATCTAACGTATGGTCTATCTGGCTGAGACCCCGACTGTG
>NW_024626859.1:0-2372 GCF_008729295.1 Plectropomus leopardus | reverse complement strand
CTTTAATAATCACTTTTTGTACATCTGAAGGAAAATCTGAAACACAGACAGACAGTTATGAATGTACATTTTGAGATTTTAACAGCTTTAACTCCATCACACATGACAAACTGTGAAAATAATCACACCAGTATTAATATCCCATTGAAAAAAACACATATATGGCTGTTTCTCAGATTTAAGGATATGTTCTGTTTGTCTTGAATGACAGTGAACTAAATACCATTTGAATTTGATAGTTTTGATAGTTTAATCCATCCATCCATCCATTATCTTCTTATCCAGGGTTGGGGGCAGCAGGCTGAGCAAGGCATTCCAGACGTCCCTCTCCTCAGCAATATTTTCCTTCCTAAGGGATCCTGAGGTGTTCCCAGACCAGATGAGACATATAATCCCTCCAGAGTGCTCTGGGTTGGTCCCGGGGCAAACTACCAGCAGAACAGCAAACCTTCAACAGGAGGAATCAGGAGGATCCTGATCAGATGCCTGATCCACCTCAGCTGGCCCCTGTCGACGCCAAGAAGAAGCAGCTCTACTTCGAGCTCCCTCCGATGTCTGAGCTCTTCACCCTGCCTCTGACACTGAGCCCAGACACCCTACAGAGGAAACTCAACTCGTTTCCTTGTATCTGCAGTCTCATTCCTTCAATCACTGCCTAAAACTAAGCCTACTACTCGCCAAACAGCGCTGCTGACCCTGACGCCTACCCCTGCAGGTGGTCGGCCCAAAGGGAAGTGGTAACATGTTGTTTAATTGGACACAGCCCAACGGAGCCCCATGGCTTAGGCCTGCACACCAGACCGTATCATCAATGTCTTCTTGAATCACTCGTAGTCTGGACCCTCTCCTGGGACCACTTTGCCACAAGAGACTCTACGAGGAGTTAGTTGCCCCAGACAACACAGCTCCCACGTTCACTAGGACATCCAAACCTCTCCACCATGTTAAGGTGGATTCACCTTCATTCACCTCCTATATGAAGAGGAAAAAGAAGAGGGCCAAGGATTGACCCTTGTGGGACCCCATGCAAGAAGTTTACTTTATGAAAAGAGAACTTTTGATTAGATGAATACCACTTTCTATTACATTAGTACCCACATAACCATTCAAGTATTGAATCCTAAAAGCCACAGGGACAAAATTTGGCAAATAAAATTTAATAGTTGAATTTTTGATAGCATTTCTAAGAATGATCCATCTTTTATTTAACTTTTCAGTAAAAGATTACAACCATGGACATTCACCGGAGGCAAAAAAAGGACAATAATTACTATGTACAAATGTTAAGCAATGTAAAACACTGAAAATACATAGTTCTATAAAAAAGAAATTTATAATAAAGAAGCACTTCAAAAGCTTTCCATAAATTCAGATAAATTCCTCCTATGTATTTAATGTTATCAAGGGTTGATGTCATTTTACCAATAAAGTGTAAAAAAGCCATGTGAGTCGAGTAATTTCTGTGAAGACATTTAAAATTAAGATGTTTCGATCTGTTGAGTCGAGCTGCTGGCCGGAGGCTCTGCCTCTCTGTTCTCCTCAGTTTGACTCTGATGAAGCTCTGAGGACTGACCACCGACACATTTATGTCTTTTGACTTGATGACGCCAGACAAATCTTTGGTTACAAACACTGCAGCTGAACAGTTTCCCTCTTGTGTGATGTGTCATGTGGTGTGTCAGATGAACCTTCTGTATAAATACTTTATCACACAATGAGCAACTGAAAGGTTTCTCTCCTGTATGAGTTTTCATATGATTCTTTAGCAAAGCTTTTCGCGAAAATCTTTGACAACATATAATGCAGGTCAAAGGTTTCTCTCCTGTGTGGATTTTCATGTGATTCTTTAAAGTTCCACCTTGTGTAAAAGATTTCTTACAAACTGAGCAGCTAAAAGGCTTTTCTCCTGTATGAGTTCTCATGTGATTCTTAAGATTTCCACTATCACTGAAAGATTTATCACACACAGAGCAGCTGAAAGGTTTCTCTCCTGTATGAGTTCTCATGTGTCCCTTCAGATGTCCACTTTCACTGAAAGCTTTACCACACACTGAGCAGCTGAAAGGTTTCTCTCCTGTATGAGCTCTCATGTGTCCCTTCAGATGTCCACTTTCACTGAAAGTTTTACCACACACTGAGCAAATAAATGGCTTATCTCCTGTATGAGTAATCATATGTCTCTGTAAATGTCCATTCTGTGTAAAAGATTTCCTACAAACTGGGCAGCTGAAAGGTTTCTCTCCTGTATGAGATCTCATGTGTATCTTCAGATGCGACTTGAAGTTAAAACTTTTCTCACACTCAGAGCAGCTGAATGGTTTCTCACTGACTCGATCATTTTTCAGAGAGTTTAAACCTGACTGAGGTTCTCT
>NW_024626858.1:0-1007 GCF_008729295.1 Plectropomus leopardus | reverse complement strand
TGATGTTGTTTGCAAGGCTGACCTTACAGGTGACATTGGTGCCGTGGTGTTCAGCTGAGGAGTTAAAGGTCAATGTTGAGCTGTGTCTCTGTGTGACAGCAGTCACAGCCTCAGTCTTGAAAGCAGTCATGTTTCCTGTGATGTGAGAGTCCTCCTCCCTTGCCCCTGTCCATGTCCAGATGATATCAGGATCTGATCCAGAACAGAGACCAGGAGCGGTGCAGGTCAGTGTGGCCTGTTGGCCCTCTCTCAGGGCACGAATCATCACTGTGGGTTTCTGGGTCAGACCTAATCAGAGAGCAGTTCATGAGTGGAATCAGGTGAGCAGACACTTACATTTGAGCTAAAATAATCAGATACTGTGTTTCAATGCACAGCAACAAACATCTTCACTGTATTGATGTGTCTTTTTCATACCTTTAACAGAGACGGTTGCTTTTTGAGAATATGTAAATCCACTTTCCCACCCCGACAGGACACCATTAACTCTGAGTTGATATGATCCAGAATCTGACTCAGTAAGGTCATTGATGATGATGCTGCAGTCCTTCTGAGTCACATCAGGCTCCAACAGCGACACTCGTCCTTTGAACTCAGACTGAACTTTATTGTTGTATGTGTTAGTGTGGAATATAATGTTCGAATCACCACATCTTTGTTTATACCATTCACATTTGTACCAAACTATATGTCGGGGTGTAAAGTCAGATCTAGTGGTGAAAAAACACGGTATTACTACACAGAGTCCAGCCTCTGCTGATATTTCTCCGTCACTAAGAGTGATACAGAAAAAACCTTGACAGTAAGTTCTTCTCTCCATTGATGCACCTGTGGATGAAAACAGTGAATAAATTAGAAAATTTGAAGTCTGACAATGTAGCATATTTGATAAATTATGATGAAAGGCTACTTCTATGACTACTATGACACGTGATGTTGGCAGCTGCGTTGAGCAGACAATGCATTATTATTTCAGCATTTAACATATTTCTTTATCTATTAAATAT
>NW_024626857.1:0-7162 GCF_008729295.1 Plectropomus leopardus | reverse complement strand
AGGTTTTTAAGGAGCATGACCGTCTAACAAAGAAGCAGTATTTTATTTTTTAGCCAAACAATTAAGTTTCTAGAATTGTTTTTTTATCTGCTGGAAAAATGTGCCATTTTAACAGACTAATTCAACCTGATCACAGCCACTTTGAAGCCTCCTTCCTTTTTCCCACTTATGAGAAATGTGACTCTGCTGCTGGTGAACTTCCAGATTGTCTACCTGAGTGTGTTTACCTTGATGTCGATGGGCCGTGTCTCAGTGGGACAGAGCAGTTTTCGGCGAGCGTTGCCACCCTGGTTAATTGTCCAGTATCCTGTCATCTTGACCTCCGGCAGGGGCAACCTAAAGATTAAAGGTCACATGGTGACAACTGCCTGGTAATGAGAGGACAACTGTGAATTCCTGAGGTATAAATACAGGCTTCATTCACATTTTTAATACATTTTCGTGACTTTTGACTTTGATGCAGATTTTAAAGAGCATACATTCTCTGAAATGGCCATTGATAATTCTTATCAAATTTTTTTCATTACTATGTAGGAGCATTTAGGAATAAATATTTTAAAATAATAATAATGAACTCATAACAGGACTAGGATATTTAAATATAAGTAAGGAACTGTCCATTATTTAGCGCGCGGGGAGGTGGGGGGTGTCAAAAAGGGGAAGGCATGTCTTGACTTGTCCGAGACTTATGCTTGTATTTTGGTTTTGGAGGAGTGAAATACAAATTTAAATGGCTGTATTTTGTATTTATTTTGTTGCCAATTTTAAAATTTGGGTGATTCCTTTCTTTAAATTGTTCTGACCATGTTTAAAGAAAAAAATAATTGCAGCCTTTTCTTATCTTTCTATATTAAACATTTTTTTAATTTTTAAAAAATGTATTCCAAAGTTTCAGAAATGTTTTCTTTCGAATAAAATTTAAGCGATTTTTGAATAAAACATGTTGGCCACTTTCTTTTAAATTGTTTCGTGATTTTTTTTGTTGAGGAAACGCCATTTTTTTTCTTTAAAGGTTCTTAAGAAAACATAACTTTTAAAGCCTCAGAAAGCACAATTTATCACAGCCAGAAACTGAAGAAAAAAGATCACTGGATTTTGAAATTTCCAGTGGTCCTTGAATATATGTTATTATGCATTATACAAAAATGCAGTTCTATTACTGGGTCTTTTCCAAAACTTTAACAGGCCTGGAAATTACTATTTACAATTTCCATGACTTCTCAGGGTCTTTCATGACTGCACAGACCCTGTAAATATATCAAGTTGTGACTAACGATGTAAATCCATGGCATGAGGTTTTTTGATTTTCCATGTTGGAAATCTGTGGTTTTCACTGTCACCATTTTGCATCCCCACTTCAAATAAAAATATCTCATAATGAGGGCATCAACATGGCCACCACTGAATGACTTCAGATGGAAGTCGTGCTCTGTTCTGAGCGGCATTTCAAGAAAACAAAGGCTTTAATTTGATCCCACCGTCTCCGGAGAGACAAGTGTCTCTGTGTGTGTTTGTGAGTCCACGCTCGGCTTGTTGTGTCTGGCCACATGTTTACTGGCCTTCCCATGAATCAGAGCTGGATCACAGCCACAGTCTTATTGGCTGCAGGTGGTGGTGGTGGGGGAGATGCAACACGACCGCAAGACGCAGAAAATTCCAGGCGGATAAACGGGCTGGACGATGGCTGGTCCTCTAACCATAAATATTTCTATGAGTAGAATAACAATGAGATACATAAGAGAAACCGTTTCTCATTTTCCGCGTCCAAAATTGGAAATCAAGAGAAAAAATATTTGCTTTTATGTACACGAGATGCAGCGGGACATAAACGACTCAAGATGGGCTTTCAAAAACACTGATCCTAAAAGATACAAAAGACTTACAGAGCTTCAGATACAATGAAACAGATCCGTTACAGCAAAACTTTTACAAAATGACAGGAAGCCAGGGGCCAGTCGCAGCAGTCCCTAGGGATTTTCAAATATTTCTTAGATTTTAGGACATTTCTTGCATTTGAGGACATTTCTAGGATTTTAGACATTTTTCATAGTTTAGGACGTTTCCAGGATTATAGGAACGTTCTCGGATTTTACGACATTTGCAGGATTTAAGACCATTTCTAGGATTTTACGATGTTTGTATGATTTAAGGACATTTCTAAACTTTTAGGGATGTTTTCAGAATTTTAGGACGTGCCTAGTGCCTAGATGTTTCTAGAATTTTTGGACATTTCTGAGATTTTACCACATTTTTCGGATTTTAGCACATTCTAGAATTTAAGGACAGATTTTTTTTATTTTAATTTTCAGGATTTTAGAATGTTTATTTTTTTCTTTATTTTAGCACATTTCTAAGATTTTACATCTGGGATTTATGGACATTTCTCAGATTCAAGGATGTTTCTAGGATTTTAGGTTGTTGACTGGCACTTTTTTGATCATCAAGCTCTGTTTTAATGCTGTTTTATGCACTTTGGCATCTTATGGATACTTAAAGTACAAAAACAATTCACAAAGCGAATCACTATATTTTTATTGTGAATGAGAAAATGGTTGGGGGGCCACCTGACACCCTATTGGGGCCACATTAGTAAGTGTGGTAAATTGAGTATCACTGATGTATACAGTTTATGTAATTGTTCAAGGAAAATACTTGTTTCTGCTCTGCTCTGCTCTCAAGATGTTACTTGAGAGATTGATGGGAATAAATTTATGAATGTAATACATCAAATAAAACCACAGGAGACAGAAGAAACAAATATTTTCCTTTATTTAAAAGACAGAGCTGTGCATAATGAGACAATGTAGTGGATATTAGACTTTTTCCCTTGTAGGAAAGCTGAGGTAATGTGTGCGATCTGGTCAGCCATTAATTTAACACTAAAAGAAGCAGTGAGGAGACTTCATGGAAGCCTCAAAGTTTAAATCAGTCTGAAACCAGTCAGAGGGCTATAGGAAACATGAGCAGATTTCAAGCATTTCAGGATTTTCAGAGCAAAAAAGGGTTTCAAAAAGGTTCTCCTTGGAAAGAAGAGTTTTTTTTTCTTTAACTACTGGCCTCTGGACCTTTAAAACAAAAAACATGTCTATTTCCATTTTAAATAGTGATCCATTTTAAATTGATTAACTAATAATGTGCCAAAAATTAACCCTGACCTAAAATTCATTAAAAAATGCTGCCCTTATTCTATTTTGTGGTGTCAAATTTATTACTTTTTTATTTAGCATGCTATCTTTCCACTGTCTGTTAAGATAATGTTAAAAATCACAAGATTCATCAGCTTCTGATACATTAAAAGTATTTGGCAAACAGTGATTGCTGTATAAAGTTTAGAGATTAATATTTTAACACAGTTTACTAAAACCATTTGTAGGTTCTGCACAGAAAGAAAAATAGTTCTTTTCTTTCTTTTTTTCTTAGGGTGTTCGACAGTTTCAGTCACAGTCAGTCCCTTTCCTCTCCGGCTCACTGCTGAGGCTCTGTAGTGTCCTAGTTTTACATAAGATGCAAAACAGGATCATGCTGTCCAGTAATGCCCATGTCATCTATTTTAGGGGTGCAGCATAATATTTTCACCAGTATCGCCATCAAATTAACAGCTTCAAAATGAAATATCTGCATCGGCCCAAAATTAACTTTTATGCTGATATGACAGGCCGACAAGATGACCCTTAAATTTTTGTGAGGTTAGGTAGTTGAAATAGGTAAGATTGGTCTTGGTTTTGACTCTTTTTAAGATTATCTCTGGGTGACTATCATCCAAGCCTGTTAAGGTGGGAGGAATTTTACAGTTTTGTTTAAAATTTCTTGCATAAAAATAAATATGGCATGTTTTACATGTAACCCAAGTAGTTCTCTTGTTTTGTTTATTGAATGTGAACATTTTGAAAAGCACTGTATTTTATAATAATATAACAATAATACATAATAATAATATATGTTTCTATAGCGCTTTTCTAAACCAGAGTTACAAAGTACTTCACTTTATGTCTGCATCAGCCACCAGTAGACCGTCACAATAAGAGTCGGTTTAACATGTTTATTCCACTGCAGAAGATTTAACGTTCTATAGTTTCTGTTCTCTGTTTTTATCATGTTGCTCTCTTTTTTTCTCTCTCATTTATAGGCCTCAAAAGTTATTTCAATATAAATCCCAGGTATCTAGTTATCTACATGTGTTAACATTTACAGAATGACAAAAAAATGAACTTTGAACCTTCTTTGCAATTAGGTGGAAAAATTTATATGCATATGTTGGCATTGTCAATCTGCCAAAATGTGTTTAAAAATATCAGTATATCAGATATTGGCAAAAATCCAGTATTGCCCATGTTTTAGCGATCAGCCTACTCTAAGCTCTTTCTGACTGGTCTCTGTGACAGTGTGACACTGACTGTGTCTGTGCTACATGTGAATGGCTGTGTGTTTGTGCGAGTCGTTTTTAGTGTTTTGTGCTCCTGATGTCTTACTCCTTAGCCAGTTTGACAGAGCTTGGCTTGGCTCCGATGGGGATCCCGTGCTTGTGCAGCGCTTCGATCAGAACCTCCCGCATGTCTTTGTTGTACGAGTCAAAGTCGAAGACGTTTCGCACCACGTTGGCCAAACCCTCGTCCGGGAATTTCTGTGGAGGATAAGAAGAGGGAGGAAAAAATATAGAGGAAAGGAGGTCAGAAAATTGGGCATAGTGGTAGAAAGAGAGACCAGGGAGTCGGCAGGGAAGAAGTGATGGTGAAAAGGATGGAGGGAGTTTTGAAAAAGAGACGTTGAGGAGGGTGGTAGGAGTGAAAGGGAGATAAAGAAGGATAAAAAAGCAAGGGTTGGCATTTAGGGAGAATAATAGAGGGAAAAAAAGCATAGAAGATGGAGTAAAGAGGGTCAGAGAAGGACAGAAAGTTAATATGATTTACAAGTGTTCAACAGGGGTCAATGCAGGGACACAGTCTGGAATCAGACATGCTATCTGGAAGGTAACTCATCTCCACACTCGAACCACAACGCTGACAGATATGCACAAAGAAAAGTCGTTTTTCTCTTGCTGAGGCAGCCTTAGTTATTGTGTTTGTGATATAATTAGAGAAATACAAGTTATATTGCCTCAATAAATTCTCTTTATTGTACTGTAACTATGGTGATGCGTCTGGGAAATAGGCAATATAGGATGAAAAAGGGACAGAGTGGGATGCTGGAAGAAAGAGACCTCACTTTGCACAGCCAAGAAAAATGTACCAGGTTTTTACAGGGCTGGGAAACATTATTCAAACACTGGTGACTTCAAAACAATGACAATTTTGTAGACTAACCAGCTGTCCAGAGCAGTTGACCCAATAAAGGCAGGCATTGTTGCATACAAAGCCTCTTTCATATAAAGGTGTCAACCCGATCTCGTTAAAAAAAAGTTCAGTGTCAGATACTGATGCCAAAAGCCATCTTTCGCAAGCATATTTCACACCACCGGACAGAACCTTTTGTAGCATTATGATACACCGCCGGTTGGCTGACCAGCACTTGTTGTAGTAATATGATGGTCAGTGTCAGGTTGAAACGCTTACTTGAGGCGCTCTTGCGATATCGCTCGGACAAGAATGTGCTGGATGGACGAACAGATTTATGGAAGGACAACCTGAAAACATCAAACCTCGGCTAATGCCAGTGCAGAGACATAACAGCAATCTGATCAGGAAAAGAGAACAGGATTCATAACAGGATTATGAATCTGACTTTCTACCAGATAGAGACATGATCAATACACTACAGATGTTCCATATCAATCTGAAGCACTAATTGATTGAAAAAATAACTCACAGATGAACCGAAAATGAACATGGTCGCAGCCATAAATGTGACCCAGTCCTCCACTCCAGTGGCTAAAGGTGGAGGCTGTGATTGAATGGTTGGATACAAATAAAAAAAAAGAAAAAAAAAAGGTTAAATCCTTGTAATGAAAAATAAACCTTGGATCCTGGGCATCATTACGACCACAACGACTCTTTCAGATATTACAAAGTATTTACACTGTTCAATAAATTGCTGCACAATCGATAACAGCTGGATTCCAACTAAAAATAGATTGCATGTAAAGAGCACTGGGCTGTATTGATCTGAGTTCCCAGTTACCACAAAGGTATAATGACCAAATGCAAAACAGTAATTACACCCTACTCTGCCGATTGCCTCAAAAGAAGCAATTTAGACTTTGACTAAATTACTCTGTATCTGTCCCACTCTGCAGATGTCAATGGTGTTGGTGATTGATGACAGAGCGAGGCGGCCAGTGGGGAAATCAAACATAAGGGCTTGTCCATGTGCTCTGACTTATTGATCTGCAGTAGGGCAAGCTGGAATCTTAATTTTCTTCGTCTCTACAGTAAGGTCCTCTTCTTTCAGTTATTTTTTCTTCCCCTCTGGGCTAAAAACTGTGCACATTCCTGAAGATTTGAGACCAGAACTATGTTCATTAAGTGCACAAGCTGAAAGAGATAGAAGGGAAGGTAAGGATAAGGAATAAGTAAATTATCTACACAACATCTCCAGGACTCCTACAGTTTAAGGTAAGGTGACATGACTTTTTTTTTAGCCATGTCAAATGTTGGAAAAATTACGCTTTTTAGATTGGAACATATCGAAAACAATGAACATATTAAAGCTGCATGCAGCGATGAAGGGGCCCTTGTGCCTCCCTGGTGGCACTCCAACTGACACACTCGTTTATTTCTGTGAAAGTCGAATAGTGCATGCAGAGACTTTGGACCCTGGAGTGAGATATTTTACATTTTTCACCACTATCAGTGGCCACTAGGTGGTGCTGGAGGAAACACAATTTCCACACCATCTTATACTACATCATTTGTTTACCAAACCATGAAAGATTTCTGTAAATTAAAGGATAATTGCTTCACAAAGCTAACTTCCTGTTGCCAGTAGGTGGCGCAGTGGGTACAAAAGGTAACATATTTGTGTGTTCAGGCCTGCAGCCTGATTAAATGTGGGAAATTTGGGGCAAGTCAGTCCATGCCAAGTGAAGTTACGACAACTTGCTGTTTGGCGGCAAATTCTGCATCACCATGGCAACAGATTTTGAGGAAAACTATATTCTTCACAACGAGGCATCATTAAGGCCTTAAGGCTTTTCATACCAACTTTGAGTTGAATTTGGTCAACCTGT
>NW_024626856.1:0-1088 GCF_008729295.1 Plectropomus leopardus | reverse complement strand
AAAAAAAAACAAGGTCTCAGGAGGTTAAATCTCATTAAAAAGTGAGATTTAAACTTCAAGAAAACATCGTAAAACCAACACGTGTGAGTGTGATTGTCGATCAGCTGACCTGTGATCACATGACCTGTGTGCTCCACCAGGCGCCAACAGCTTCCTGCAGACGGTTCACAGAAACATGACGTCCAAACTGCTGCAGCTCCCCGACAAACACTCCGTGACCGAGCTGCTCAACACCTGGGCTCAGAGCGTCCGCCAGGCCTGCCTGTCCGCCGCATGAAGCCCCGCCCGCCACCGGAAGCCCCGCCCGCCACCGGAAGCCCCACCCGCCACCTGACCCCACCTGTCCTGTCAGTAACACGCCCTCTGAAACACACACACGTTTCCATGGACACCACAGTCTGATGGACTTGACACAAATATAGAGCGGCTGTTTGCCCCACGCTCGTGTCAGTCCCTGAACGCATCATGTGGTCTGATCCTGACATCGTTCCCGATGCATTCTGGGTAAACTCAGACTCCTGACTCACCTGCAGACATCAGTTTACCCGCGGTGTTGCACTCGGAGGCCGTGCACAGCTCAACTGTCGTTTCTCCTGGTTTTTAATCTGCTCCTGAACGCAGCTCCTGTTTTGGTCTCGTTGTAGTTCCGGGTTTGGGCCACAGGGGCGCCGCTGCGAAGAAAAACTGTAAAAAAAAAATGTAAATGTTTTTGTTTTTTTCTTTTGCTATCATAAATAAAAACTTCAGTTCAACTTTTTAAATCCGGAAATCGAAAACTTTTCATTTTCAGACCAACAGCTTCATCCTCACGGGCTCTGGGCCGACGCCGGCGTTTGTTGCTGTTGTTGTTTATTTTGTTTACTGTGTTCTTTCCTCCCAACAGCGAGGAAGTTTTCTTTTGTCTCCGAGACGGCGGGACGCTTTTTATCCCGAGAGACAGAAAAACGGCAGCTGCCGCCGACAGTCACGATACCGATGTTCAGCCGAAATACTGATTCAACCCGTTCTATAACCCTTATTTCTATAATAACCGTGATATCAGCGTGCGTCTGAAGGATCAGCTGAATGTTTACCTGCTCAGGTGACTG
>NW_024626855.1:0-2071 GCF_008729295.1 Plectropomus leopardus | reverse complement strand
AAAAAAATAAAAAGGTGTGTGAAAAGACATGGATCAAGAACGGAAGGGCGGGGAGCCAACAGAGACTGCGTTAGGTTCCCACAGATCCTTAAAAAGTTTTAAAAGGCATTTAATTCATTCATCTAAAAATAAGGCCTTAATTGGTATTAAAATATCTCAAATTAATGTTTCAAAAGTCTTAAACATGCTAAGACAATGGAAGATTTTATGCATCTTATTTTCTGATAATGCATTGTAAAATCTCAAAACAACTGGTAATATTGATTTTGTTTTTTTTGTTTTTTTTTTTTAATTTTTATTAGGCAGATAAAGATAGAGGAACCAACAGCACTTACAAAATTGACCACATCTGATGAAATTAAAAATGAACTAATTTTTGTTTCAAGGCAAACCAAAGGGCTGCTTTAAAAACATAATGTTCTTTGTTTTCCAGGTGTTCCACTATAGAAAGTTTTACATTTTTTTCAGCATTTGAAGTGGATCATGTAACTTTTTGACCAAAAAGTAATGTTTTATGTTGAAGTTAATATTTGGGCAAGATTGTACCTAATAAGTTCTTGATGTTGGATATGGTTTTTCCCCTCAGTTTTGGTTACACTGGTCTTACATTTTATTCTGAGTGGCAATAAAAAGTCTGAAAAAGTCTTAAATCTAACTCACCTTAAGCTGTAGGAACTCTGGTGCTTATACATAGGGCCCTCAATTTGGTGCTACACCGCTGAACCTAACCATCTACCAAGTAGTACATCAACTACCACTACACCACTGAGCACGATAGACTAGAAACATACTGCTGCTGTGAAGCCTATAATGTTGGACTTTGGTTGTTTACATCAGTGTGTGTGTGTGTGTGTGTGTGTGTGTGTGTGTTTATATTCTTTATTTGTCAAAAGTAGTCCCTTACAGCAGTTATGCTAATACTCATAAAAACAAAAGACACCAATTGTGAATCTTTAACTGCTTTATGTCCCCACCCACCACACCTCATGATGCCAACATTTTAAATGACCTCAGTCAAACAAACAAAACCACACAAATTATAGTTAATGTGACAATGATGTTAATGGTAGACAATTCCAGACATATTGTACATATGCTGTAAAGGATAAGAGAAAAAAATGTGAATAAGAAACGGTTTGTTTTGGGGGATACACCAGAGATGAATTATCACAGTCCTGTTGGGACATATTGTGATCCAAACTGTCCATAACATGCTTCACAACAGTAGTTATTGTTTGCACTGGCGGTGTTCATGATAGTGTGTCCACGCCCTGTAAGCGGTTCATACAGATCAATCATACAGTGGTAAAAAAAAACAAAACAAAACTGCAGGACTTTGAGGCTGACACCATCTGGTGGTCAAAAATGAAACACAAAACAATGATTCATATAACGTCCGTTCACAGACGTAAAATATGTAAAGCATCTTGATTATTTGATTTTAAGACCCTGGCAAACACTCACATTGTTCATAAACTGTGTAACAAACTGTAGACTCATAATTTCTGTATGTCTCTGCACGGTTACCTTACCAGACAGTTTTTGTCCAGTACGGAAGCCGAACGTGATCAAACTGATCACCCGGCTTGATTGCAAGGCATGCAATCTCTGTCACATACCAGTTAGCATATCAACTACAGAGATCCACAGAGATCAGAAGTTTGTATTTAGCCACACAAATAGCAGTCATAGTGTATTTAATGTTAGTCGTAACAGCGTGACTGCACTGTCGTCTATAGAAATATAGATCTACCACACCGGAGCGACCAGGTAAAATCTTTCGCGGTACTTTCAAGATGATGCTAGCTAGCCATGCTAGTGGTAGCTGCCGGGGGGCTGATATGCGACTGCTCCGTTTTGAGTAATAATGCGCTTCATTTGCGCAGTTTTTTTCTGCTTTGGCTGTAAACACAGCTTTGACATCGCAACGTGGCGTCCTGGTAGTTAGGGTAAGATGGCGTTTCGCAGCTGTGTTTTGTGTGAAGCTGGTACGTGTGAACTAAAGGAGCGACGCTAAGCTAGCTTGCTAGCTGAATGAGCCAGACATTTGCGTCTGTGCCGTCTGGGCCGC
>NW_024626854.1:0-1222 GCF_008729295.1 Plectropomus leopardus | reverse complement strand
CTTGAGGGAATTTTTTCAAATTCAACATAAACATTCACTTGGACTCAAGTATAAGCTTATGAGATTGTGGTGGTCAAAGGTCCCTGTGACCTCATCTGTCTAATTCTTGTGAACGCAACATCTCAAGCAAACCTTGAGGGTTTTTGTTTGTTTGTTTGTTTGTTTGTTTTGGCACAAACAATTGTGTAGTAGACTTAAGGATGAACTCTTCAGATTTTGGTTGGTCAAAGGTCAAGGTCACTGTAACCTTGCATTCATCTCATTCTTGTGAACTTGATTACTCAAAATCACCCTGAGGAAATTTCTTCAAATTTGGCACAAACATGCAATTGGATTTGTGGATGAACTGATTCAATTTTGGTGGTTAAAAGGTCAGAGTCACTGTGACCATGCATCCATCTCATTTTCGTGAACACAATATCTGTAGATGGTCTTGAGGCTGTTTCCCCAAATTTGGCACAAATGTGCACTTGAACTGAATAATAATAATAACATTAGACACAGGTTGCATGCTTTTCCTTGTTTGTAATCCAACCTCATTGCACAGGAGACCACAGTAAGCACAGCAAGTTCAACTTAAAGCAGGAGAAGGTTTTGGAAACTGTAGTGACACTGGACAGTTGGTTAATGTAGATTTTGTCTTAGGTAACTTTAGCTGACCTGGGCTTTAGTTCGCCTGTCTGATCTGCAAGTTTGTTGCTCCACCAGACTTCTTTTTAGTAATGCCAACATGTTCCCAGATTTTGGCAAACAACTTGGTAAGCACAATCTTATTTACACTGACAGGCATGGATGAATTGAATTATGAGATGAGAGGTCCCTGGGCACAGACATGCAAAGGCCAGACCACCTCTCATACACAGGAGCAAGACACACAGACTTTGTGCTGGCTTTGCCTCTTTTTGTTATTGTTGTTTTGCATCTCTTTGTAGTCGTCAGCAGTATCTTTTTGCGGTTTTGTGTCACATTACGGTATTTTGGTGTCTCTTAGGGGTATGATTTTGTATTTTTTTGGTTTTGTTTCTCTTTGCAGTCAATTTTTGTGTCTTTAAATTCATTGTGTTTCTCTTTTGAGTATATTGGTGTCTTTTGGGTGGTTTTCTGTCTCTGTGGTGGATTTGCATGTCTTTGTTGTCATTTAGTGTCTCTTTGATGTATATTTATGTCTATTTTGGCCATTTTTTGTCTCTGTGGTTAATTTGCATCTCTGTATTTTTTTTTT
>NW_024626853.1:0-3336 GCF_008729295.1 Plectropomus leopardus | reverse complement strand
AAGGGCCAGCTTAATGTTAGCAACACGCTCAGACCAAATCCAATGCAAAAAGCTGTAAATTTAAGGGAGTGCGGTGGGTGTCGACAGTGCACCTGTGGTCCCGGTGTTGCACTGAGGGCCCGTCACGCTGCTGCAAAGTGCAGCTGTGTCGGCATCACGCCCACCTCCCTCCTTCATCACCACCATCATCCTCATCGTGTCCCCTGTCCAGTGTCTCCCACCTGAACGTGCTGAATCTGTCCTTGTCCGAGTCGAACATGTCCCTCATGCGGAGGCTGCCGCCGTTGGCGCGGTACCACTGCTCCAGCTTCTTGTAGTTGGGGTCGTTGGTGAGCGCCATGGTGCTGGTGACACTGGTGACACTGGTGATACTGGTGGTACTGGCCGCGGCCTCAGAGGTGCTGGACTGGTCCCAGAGTGGTGATGAGGAGGAAGGAGAAGGAGGAGATGTAGACGGGAGTCGGACGGTTGGAGCAGGCTGCACCAATGAGGCGTCACTCCGCCCCGCTGGGTTAGACTCCTCCCAGTGAGCTCATACTGGGACTGTACGGGTGTATGGAGGGAGATTAGTGCCAGCAGCACAGGCCCGGGGCGCAGTCCTTTTCTTCTGTGGCGTTTTAATAGCCGTGCGCGTCCATGAATGTTGCATTACCGCCACCTGCTGGATTTTGTCAGACTCACAGTGCAAACTGACAAACATAATATAACCAGTAAACCAGTAAGCCAGTGTCCCCCCACAGTGATCCCATTCACTCAACTGCTCTGCTCAGGGGCCACTTTTGCAAAATGCAGGAGGCCAGGGGTTTTGAGGATTTTTCAAAGAATTTAAGAACATTTCCAGAATTTTAACACGTTTGTAGGATTTTAGGACAAGTCTCAAATGTTACGCTTCTTAGATTTTAACACATTTTCATGATTTTCTTACGTTTCTGGGATTTCAATCTTTTTCTTTTTTTATTGTTATTATTTTAGGACTCTAGGACATTTCTTTACCATATTTTGGCTATTTTTTTCCTCATTTTTTGTGTCTTTAAAAAAACGGACTGGCGGGGATTTTAGGACATTTCAAGGATTTTACGATATTTCTAGGATTTAAGACATTTCTAGGATTTTAGGACAATTTTAGGATTCTTGATTTCTTTTTTTGGGGGGGCGTAAGTTGAGTATCGCTGCTCTGGGAGATCAGTTATGTAAAGTGGAGACCTATGATGCGACTGTAAGGGAGTATGGAGGAAGATTAGTGCCGCTAATGCAGACCACATCTTAATTATGTAAACAGGAGATGGTCACGCTTTATATAATTGGACTCCATGTGTGGATGCAGGTTCATGGCAATAATATATGTGTAAAATTGGAATAACACTTATGATGGGACTGTGTGGGAGTGTGGAGACCGTTTTGTGTCTACACTACAAGGTGGTTAATAATCATGTAAAGTGAATGTAAAAAAAATGAATGAATGAATGAATGAATGAATGAGGTGATCACGTGTAATATAGTGCAGGTGAATATGTGTATGGTGGCACACTGGTGTCAATAATTCAGACCATATTGTAATTAAACAGAGGCGATGAAGCTTGATTTAATGTGAGTATGGACTAGAGGAAGACAGTGTCCTTAAAGCAGAGGTAGAGGTCCCCATCCTGCTTAAAATGACAGGGCTGTATGGCTGTACGGAGGCAGATCCATGCCAATAATACAGATTGCGTAACGTAAACTGGACGTGATTATGGCTGACATTATGGGTGTGTGTATGGAGGGTGATTTGTGGCACCAATACAAACTGGTACGTGAACTGAAGATGCTCATGCTCACTAAAGTGGGACTTTAGGAGGGTATGAAAGGAGATTAATGACACTAAAACAGACGCTGAGATGATAATTACGCTTTATATGACAGGGCCGTATGGAAGTAGATTAATGTCAGACTGCATAACTATATTACCTGGAGGTGAGCATGGTTGATATGATATGTCATTATATGTATATGAAGGAAGATGATTACCAATAAAATATGTATCTGTATAAAATATGTAATATGTAACTGAAATAACGCTTATGATGGGACTGTATGGGAGTACAGAGGAAGACTGGTGCCTTTAATACGGGCTGTATAATCAAGGTGTCTACATGGGTCTTAAAATGTATTAAAAATTTAAAAATCAATTTAGTGAATATTAAAGCCCTAAAAAGCTTTGTGGTGCCTTTTTTCTTTAAAAATTATTGGCTTTTTTCTTCTTCTTTATAATATCCTTGTAGGTTTTTTTCTTTCTTTAAAACTTTGAGAGTTCAAGAACAAAATCAATTTCATTTTAATATTTCGTTTTTTCCCTCTTATTTTCTTATTTCAACTTGAATTATACAAAAATAATGCTGAAAATAACATTGTGTTTGAGTAGAGAGAAAGTAGAGAGGAACGTTCCCCAAACTGTCAGGAAGCAGCAGCTACAGAACCGTCCCTAAGTGACGGCTCTGCTGTGATCTCTGCACATTTACATGCTCAAATATCAGATATCAGTTTATTCTTTCAGCAGAACCGAGCTGGAAACTCACTACAGCTGACTATAGACAATACTGTTGTTCCCGTTGTGTCTGAAATCCTGCTTACATTTGGAGAGTAGTATGTCACACTTTACGGATGGGTAATGTAAAAAATAAAGGCATTATCTGCTATTATCCTCGTGAGCCTGCATTATATGAGTTGCTCTGTGCCAAAAATTATAACCACTTTAGTCCTTTTTACCTCCTTCTGCCTGTAGAAATCCCTTTGAAGAGCCAATACACTCATAAAAACCTGCTAAAAGTGATTGCAGCTCATCTCTTGTCACTGAAAAGTTGTTTCTGCCTCAAAATGACTTGATTTCATTCAGACTGATTATATTTGACAGGTTATATTTCACCCAGTCCCCTTTTACCTGTGTAAATACCGCTAAAGGGCCAATGCAACGAAGAGTTCACAGCGAAGCCGTTACTGAGGGACGGTTCTGTAGCTGCTGCTTCCTGACATTTTGGGGAACGTTCCTCTCTAGTTCCACTAGAACTCAAACACAATATTATTTTAGGCATTATTTTTGTATAATTCAAGTTGACATAAGAAAATAAGACAAAAAAAACCCAAAATGTAAACATGAAATTGATTTTGCTCCTGAAAATGACTTCCTTTGACAAAAATGTGATTTTGTCAGCTTTTGTCAAGAATAACGTTTTTTGATGAAAATGCACAAATTCAGTTATTGATAAAAAAAGAACGGAAGAAGCTAGAATTAAATGTTTTGTGTGTATGAAGATCTGTCCTTTATCCTGATGTTTTCATTGTTTATATATTCAAAACACTAAA
>NW_024626852.1:0-1892 GCF_008729295.1 Plectropomus leopardus | reverse complement strand
CTTAACTGACAGAAATAGTTCTATAGTTTATAGCAATTAACCATAAACAACTTATTATAGGCCTGCACACTTATATCAATAACGAAAAGGGATGAACTGTAGCCTCTGTAATCCTAACGAAATGTGTTGTCATCATCACAAAACTTACTTAATGTCTTACCATGACACATTTTTGGCACTTAAAGTATTAGTGTAGACTAGAGGCGGATCCACGCAGTATCAACTACTTATCATTACTAAAACAGATAATAACTTCATCCAAAACCAAAGGCAAAATACACATGGACTGATTAAATGCAACCACAAACTCACTGAAGGGGTAAAAGTAAAACTATCACAAATATAACAATATAAACCACAGGTTCATTGCTCACACTAACAAAAAAAAGTGCCATTTGTGTTTTAGAACATAAAATAGGGAAATTAACAGCAACCTACAAACTTGTCAGCAACGTCCAGCACTGCATGATGGGAGCTGTGGGCGTCGCTACAATATCTTGTACTATCACTTAAGATAATTTTCACTGCTGTCACTCTCAAACTGGGTGAAGTGAGTTTAATTAAGAGGCTTTTTCCCTGCCGCTCATCCCCAGTGAATTCTCAGTCGTGCGTCATTGTCACCTGGCGAGCAGCAAAGCAGCGACACACACCTTTTTCTGGCAGTCCCCGCTGCGCGTGGGGGCAGGTGTCTCTCCTCTCAGCTGCAAACAAGCAGCGCGTGCGCGTCTCGCGGTCACGGCAACGATTTGTCTGCGCGCGCGTGCGCCCGCAGCTCTGAAGATTTGGTACCATTAATGTAAATGGAGCGAGGTGCGGCTCGCGGGAGAACGATAAACAAATGAGGTCAGAGGGCAGATACGCACATGTCTCGCGCCTCATATCCATGCAGTCATCTCACAGGTGCAGGCCGGCTCGCTCGCGGAATAACCCTAAATTAAAGCATGACCACTGCGGAATTCAGGGAAGGTTTAATGTTCAGACTTGAGCCAAAACAAGCCGGTTTACAGGGATGGGTGGTCCGCGTGTTTGTTTCTGGCTTCACTTAGCTTTAAAATGCAAGGTCTTTGTCAGAGCTGCAAGGAAGACATGGCTTTGATTAGAGGGATATGAAACACACTCTTCACCCCACAAAAAATTAGAGGGATCTTCTCTGTCATTCTCTGGCATCAGATGAGGTCGGGGAGATGGGGACCAGGTGGCTGTAAGCCGGCCTCTGCCAGTCAGCACAGCCAGCTGGATCCTCTCTGACTAACCTCTGCATCACAACAGCCAATAGCTTTTAATTTTACCGGTTTGTTTCCTTGCCTTTGAAGTGTTTGCTACACTTTACTGTAACTTCCAGTGAGTCAGCAGCCCGCGAAACAACGTACCCACATCTCAGCTTCATAAAAGTCACTTCTCAGCCTGTATTAGTAGCCACTGGGAAGTCTCAAAGACAGGATGCACACATTTATAGACACCACAACCTTTTACGATTCAATGAGTGATGTATGGTCTTTAGGCCACACTTTAAAAAGCTAGGAAATCAAAGAAATCTTTATCTGGTGCATCCGGTCCAAACATGTGTCTTTTCTGCTTAAAAAAAATGACAAAATAAGTTATGTAGTGGCCTTAAAACAGCTTTTTTTTAACTGTGGAGTGAAGATGCAAGTTTTTTTTCTTTAACACATAGGAACATAGGCATAGATTTCAGGTGGAGCACAACAAAGTGATGTTAAAAATGCATAAATTGATGCATAAAATCACCAGAATTCTTTAAATTAAGTGTGCTTAAAATGCTCAAAATGTTCCTTTAGAGGACCCTCCAAACCCCCATGTTTTAAAACAAAACGTACCCATACAAAAAACTATAAGGCAGGACACAAAATGTCAATAAGCAGTAAAAAAAAAAA
>NW_024626851.1:0-1589 GCF_008729295.1 Plectropomus leopardus | reverse complement strand
ATTCAACTACACACACACCAGTACAGGTAATTCAACTACACACACACCTGTACAGGTAATTCAACTACACACACACCTGTGCAGGTATTTTGGTTTATAGTTTAAGTGCTCGCTGCTCTCAGTATCATCACTGTAAACATCCTGTTATCATGTAAGTAAATCCACCTGTCAGATCAATCATTTATTCCTCAACCCAATCCACCTGTCTGTGTCCACCTGTATGTCTCTATGTCCTGACTGTGTGTCCACCTGCCTGTGCCCACCTGTATGTCTCTATGTCCTGTCTGTGTCCACCTGTATGTCTCTATGTCCTGTCTGTGTGTCCACCTGTCTGTCTCTCTCTTCACCTGTCTGTGTGTGTATGTTGAAGTTACACTCTGGACCTCAGAGATAATCAATAATCTCCGATCATAAACAGTTTCAGTGAGTTTCTGTCACATGGAGACGTTTCTGTGTGTGTGTGTGTGTGTGTGTGTGTGTGTGTGAGAGAGAGAGAGAGAGAGAGAGAGAGACAGACGTGGTTAATAATCTGTTGTTAATCTGTGTAGACTTTCACCTGAAACATCCGTGTCCCCTGTCCTCTGTCCTCTCTGTCTCAGTGTTTGTAGGTCGATCGTCCAGGAAGTAAAATGGATGCAGGTGGAATGGAAGACACAAGACAGGTAAACTGATCATTGATTATTGTCTCTGAACAAAGCTGCCAGGTGGACATAAGGACAGATGGACAGGTAATGAACAGGTGGATAAATGATGAAAATTGTGGACATGTGATGAACAGGTGATGGACATTTGGACAGGTGACAGACAGGTGATGAACCAGTGGACAGGTGATGGACAGGTGGACATGGGAACGTAGTAATAGTAGCACTGATAGTAGTAGTAGTAGTATTGATAATAATTGATTTAGAGAATGATGGTGGTGGTAGTGATTGTAATCATGATAATAGTGCGAGTGGTTGGGATAGTAGTCATAGTCATATTAGTAGTCGTAATAGTAGTGATTGTAGTATTGATTGCAGTAGCAGTGATAGTAGTAGTAGTGATTGTAGTAGTTTGGTAGTAGTAGTAGTAGTAGTAGTGATAGTAATAGTGATAGCAGTAGAGGTGATAGTTGTAGTGATGGTAGTAGTCATAGAACTAGAAATGATTGTAGCAATGACATTAGTAGTGATAAAAGTAGTAGTGATGAGAAGAGGTGATGGTGGTAGTAGTGATTGTAGTAGCGGTAGTAGTCGTGATAATAGTAGTTACAGTAGTTGTAGTGATTGTACGAGTGACAGGCATAGTAATGATTGTTGTAGTAGTAGTGATAGAAGTAGTAATGATAGTAGCAGTAGTGATAGTAGTATGGATAGTATTCATGGTGATAATTATGGTGATTGTAGTAGTGATTTTATTAGCTATTGTCGTAATGATGCTGAAGGTGTTTGTAGTAGTGATTGTGGTAGTGATTGTACTCGTGACTGTGGTAGTGATTGTACTTGTGACTGTAGTAGTGATGGTGGTAGTGATTGTACTCGTGACTGTAGTAGTGATTGTGGTAGTGATTGTACTCGTGACTGTAGTAGTGATGGTGGTAGTGATTGTAC
>NW_024626850.1:0-2783 GCF_008729295.1 Plectropomus leopardus | reverse complement strand
TATTTTTTTTATGTAATTAAACAGTTTTGGCTTTTTTTCAGTAAAAAAATTAGCTGACTATTCTTTGAAAAATGTTTTCAGTTTCATTTCATTCTTTTTGTCTTTTTCTGTCCCAATCCGTCAACAGTGTTTGGTTTGTCCGCTCTGGGCTACTGTACAAAGATGGCGGTGCAACACGGTGACCTCCACAGACGAGGACATGCTCTCTGTGTCAATAAAAACGTCTCATTCTAAGTTAACAAAATTATAAACTAAAGAAAACACACTGATTAGATTAGATTCACCTTCAATCCTTTAACACTCTGAAGCTTTACGCGTCACCTCACCATCATCATCATCACATTCATCATCTTCACCATCAGCACGCATCATGCAGGACGACAGCGGTGCATGTAGACGCAGCAGCCTGTAGCTACTTTTTGCTATATTTTTCTATTTTTTCACCTCCATGACCCCTTCTGCTGACGCACGACTCTTCTACGATAGAGAAACACTTATCAACATCGGGAAAAGTTGCGTGGTGTTTTGGACTGAATGCAGCAGACCACGAGAGGATCTCCACCAACGGCAAACGGCAAGCATCAAGTCAGACCAGAGGGGAGAAACAAAACCGAAAGACAAAGAGAAGGAGGAGAGCCAGCATCAGGGCGAGGCTGCCCGACTGACCGACAGCTGTTCCTCTACCGAACCTCCTTTAGACAAATCTCCAGCCGTTACACTGGAGATTAGCACTGGACAGACGGAGCTTGTTCAGAGCCGACAGGACACAAGACTGATGCAAATTCAGAAAATGCACAGCAGGAATTGCATGATGCCATCAGCTGCAACATCACCAAGCAACCGGATGGAATTTTTACAGCAGCTGCTGATTTTAATCAACTCATCCTTCAACTCAAAGATGCAGCAGCATCAAAGATCAACGTAATCAACTGACTAACTAACTAACTAATCTATCTAATCTACCTCCAATCATCATCAGACCCGTGCTGCAGTAGTGTGAGCTCTTCACCGGAGGACGGTCAGTGACGGTCCATCTGCACGCATGCACACGCATGCGCACACACACGCACGCACACACACATGCACACACATGCACTCACACTCACACACACACGCACAAACTGCTGACTCGTCTCAGTGCAAAATCAGGTTATCACAGAGCTGACAGAGAACTACAGCTCCCAGCATGCCTCGGGGCAGTGTGCAGACAGACAGGAACCCTGAGCTGTCCTCACCTGGACTCGAGGTCATCCCGCCGCTCATCGCCCCGGCAGCTGGGGGTGGGGGGGTGGGGGGACATTTCCCTGAGCGGGTTCAGGTGAGTTACAGTCTGAGAGGTGAGGACGGACAGA
The DNA here is from genome assembly GCF_008729295.1 of Plectropomus leopardus. Taxonomy (NCBI): domain Eukaryota; kingdom Metazoa; phylum Chordata; class Actinopteri; order Perciformes; family Serranidae; genus Plectropomus; species Plectropomus leopardus. The sequence continues at coordinate 1,431 of NW_024626850.1, read as the reverse complement.
AGGACGCAGGACAGCTGCTGTCCTCATCAACACCTGTCTGTCCAGGAAGGAGACATGTCCCCCAGGACAGCAAAGGAGCAGCGGTGGGACAGGAGACAGAAACTCTCTGTCCACGTCCATCAGACTCACTGAGGCTGCAGCTCGCCTGCTGCCACACACAGAGGTATTTATTATTTATGGACGTTTGAAGCTTTTTTAAGGTGGACGTCTTTAAATGTCCCCAGCTACAGCGTGCGTCTTTACCCTTTGAAACCTGGATCCATCTCAGTTCTCTTGTGCAGCGCTCAGATGTCTTTAGCGGCTATTTAACCCTTGAAACCTGAATCAAATTATGTGATTTCTATTTCTGATTGTTTATTCGTGTATTTCTTTTACTTTTTTTTTTTACACGTAAAACTCAGCATATTTTACATACTTTATCTTTTAAATATTCACAGAGTAGTTCTTTATTGCTTCTATTATTACTATATTTGTATTTTATATTTTTACATACTTTGTGCTGATAATTATTTTTACTTGCTATAATTCTCTGTACTACTACTACAAATCTGACAGAAAGGAATTTTGGCCTGAGTCACAAATATCTCCATGTGTGGATGCAGACGGACGCAGACGGACGCAGACGGACGCAGAGGGACGCAGAGGGACGCAGACGGACGCAGAGGGACGCAGATGGACGCAGAGGGACGCAGAGGGACGCAGACGGACGCAGAGGGACGCACAGGGACGCAGACGGACGCAGAGGGACGCAGAGGGACGCAGATTGATGCAGACATGTTTAGACTGCTGTGAGTCAATTTACAGAAAAAGTTTGTGTTAGAAGGAGGAGAGGAGGAGAGAAACAAGAGAAGGAGAGTGAGGAGGTGAAACAGAGGAGGCAGGAGGAGGCCTGAAAGGAAACTGAAACAAGGAGAGATGAGAGGAAGGAGGAGAAGGAGGAAACAGAGAAAAGGGAAGAGGGAGAACTTTTTGACGGAGACAGAAATAAAGCCGAGCTGCAGAGGATGATATATTTATGGAAAACAGACTCACACTCGCCATCAATTATTACTGGCTGCTGTGAGACCGTCTGCAGGCTCCAGCCAATCACAGAGCTCCCCGACCTGCCAGCCAATCACAGAGCTCCCACACTGCCGGCCAATCAGAGAGCAGGAATCGCAGTAACCGGGGGCCAAACACCCGAACACCTCTCCTCCTCCTCTCCTCCTCCTCTCCTCTTTCTCCTCCTCAAACCTGAGAGGTTTGAAAGGGTTAATATAGAAACTGAGGTTTCAGAGGTTTATGTTTTTAAAAAGTGTCTGAATGAGCAGAAAACTGATGTTGGTTCAGGTTTTAAAGGGTTAACTGACGGTTCTATGACTCATTACAGAAACTAAAGGAATTATCTGTCTCTGTCCCTGTCCCTGTCTGTCTGTCTCTGTCTCTGTCTCT
>NW_024626849.1:0-8133 GCF_008729295.1 Plectropomus leopardus | reverse complement strand
GTGAGGCACAGTGCTGCTTTGAGTTAAATGCTAATGTAAGCAGGCTAGCATATACAGTGCCTTGCGAAAGTATTCGGCCCCCTTGAACCTTGCAACCTTTCGCCACATTTCAGGCTTCAAACATAAAGATATCAAATTTAAATTTTTTGTCAAGAAACAACAACAAGTGGGACACAATCGTGAAGTGGAATGAAATTTATTGAGTAATTTAAACTTTTTTAACAAATAAAAAACTGAAAAGTGGGGCGTGCAATATTATTTGGCCCCCTTGCGTTAATACTTTGTAGCGCCACCTTTTGCTCCAATTACAGCTGCAAGTCGCTTGGGGTATGTTTCTATCAGTTTTGCACATCGAGAGACTGAAATTCTTGCCCATTCTTCCTTGCAAAACAGCTCGAGCTCAGTGAGGTTGGATGGAGAGCGTTTGTGAACAGCAGTCTTCAGCTCTTTCCACAGATTCTCGATTGGATTCAGGTCTGGACTTTGACTTGGCCATTCTAACACCTGGATACGTTTATTTGTGAACCATTCCATTGTAGATTTGGCTTTATGTTTTGGATCATTGTCCTGTTGGAAGATAAATCTCCGTCCCAGTCTCAGGTCTTGTGCAGACTCCAACAGGTTTTCTTCCAGAATGGTCCTGTGTTTGGCTCCATCCATCTTCCCGTCAATTTTAACCATCTTCCCTGTCCCTGCTGAAGAAAAGCAGGCCCAAACCATGATGCTGCCACCACCATGTTTGACAGTGGGGATGGTGTGTTCAGGGTGATGAGCTGTATTGCTTTTACGCCAAACATATCGTTTTGCATTGTGGCCAAAAAGTTCGATTTTGGTTTCATCTGACCAGAGCACCTTCTTCCACATTTTTGGTGTGTCTCCCAGGTGGCTTGTGGCAAACTTTAAACGAGACTTTTTATGGATATCTTTGAGAAATGGCTTTCTTCTTGCCACTCTTCCATAAAGGCCAGATTTGTGCAGTGTACGACTGATTGTTGTCCTATGGACAGACTCTCCTACCTCAGCTGTAGATCTCTGCAGTTCATCCAGAGTGATCATGGGCCTCTTGGCTGCATCTCTGATCAGTTTTCTCCTTGTTTGAGATGAAAGTTTGGAGGGACGGCCGGGTCTTGGTAGATTTGCAGTGGTCTGATACTCCTTCCATTTCAATATGATTGCTTGCACAGTGCTCCTTGAGATGTTTAAAGCTTGGGAAATCTTTTTGTATCCAAATCCGGCTTTAAACTCCTCCACAACAGTATCTCGGACCTGCCTGGTGTGTTCCTTGGTCTTCATGATGCTCTCTGCGCTTTAAACAGAACCCTGAGACTATCACAGAGCAGGTGCATTTATACGGAGACTTGATTACACACAGGTGGATTCTATTTATCATCATCAGTCATTTAGGACAACATTGGATCATTCAGAGATCCTCACTGAACTTCTGGAGTGAGTTTGCTGCATTGAAAGTAAAGGGGCCGAATAATATTGCACGCCCCACTTTTCAGTTTTTTATTTGTTAAAAAAGTTTAAATTATCCAATAAATTTCGTTCCACTTCACGATTGTGTCCCACTTGTTGTTGATTCTTGACAAAAAATTAAAATTTTATTTCTTTATGTTTGAAGCCTGAAATGTGGTGAAAGGTTGAAAGGTTCAAGGGGGCCGAATACTTTCGCAAGGCACTGTACCTACAGGGACAATGGTATGTTTCCAGTGTTAAACAACTTAGCATGCCGACATTTAAGTATTTGTGGTAACACCAAGTACATCCGAAGCTAATTGGAATTGTAAATCAGACCAAATAACAGACCTACAGAGTCTCTATGTGGTAACATGGCAGAAAAACAACAAATAGGGTGCTACTTCATGGGCAACATCAAATTGCAATATGACATAATACCAGTTTACAAACCTGCGTGCATGGCTTTTGAATCTGAATGAACAATTTACAAATCCGTTTGCACTGGTTTACCCAAGAGGGGCTCCATGCAGACCACTAGTGCAGCTTAAAACAGATACATTTATACAAGACGAATGAGTTATCAAATCCTCCATGCTTTAAATCAAACAGATGGGCTACAGGAAGGATCACTACAAGAAATGCAGATTAAAAAAATGCTCACAGTCAACACCAAATTTTTGATAGCAACATTTTAACCTCCAAAGGCTTTTGCTTGCTTGAAAGTTCAATAAAGGATTGGAAACCTGGATACTGATGTCTTAGTTTCATCCAAGCAGATTACTATGATAGAGCTATGTGGTCTAAAGGTGAAATAGTCACTGCACATAAGACAACTCAACAGAAACATATGAAAAGATGAGATCTGAATCACATGGTTATAGTAAGAGTTTTAAATAAGTTGCAGCAATGCCATATTGTACAGTATAAACCCAGCAAACACTGAGACATTAAATAACTATTGATTGGACATCCAATCAAGAAAATGGTCCAAAAATAGTTCCAAGTTGTGGCATCATTACAGGGCTATCAGCTGATGTCCTTCAAATACAACATCAACATTCGGACATTCAATTACATAGGAATTGAGCCTCAGTCTCCAGAGTGAAAGGCCTGGGCTGTGTCAGTTCATCCACCACAACATCTTATTGCTGTGACCTCTGTTGCTCTTTATACTTCGCCAAATGACTTTCTTACAAAAAGCCCCAAATTCTACTTTTACCCATGTGCAGTCAAAGATAGCTTGGATAATAGTATTAACACAATGAGAAATGGATATCATTTTCATCAAGAAATATACATGAATGGCATAAACATCTTTTCTATATTTTCGAAAAAGTTGGCATACTACTCGTACTTGTCTTTGGACATGTAGTAGGCTTCACACTGTGGCCATCTGATCACAACCAAGTAAAAATTTGTAAATTAGAAATAACAACAACAACAAAAACAAAAACAAAAAACAACACAGTAATCATATGATCAATATTTCTTGGATTGTAAGATAGGGTCTGAATGGACCATTACTGAACGTAGAAACAACATCACCATCTGGCCTTCTGCCTCATAACCCTGTTTCAGTTTTTGGCATTGAACCAGGGCCATTTTTGGCCTGGGACACGACATTGGTGTTTGAACAATGTTTGATGGGAATGGATGTAACACAATTATCCTAAAAACAATCAGACATTTTAGGAAACATGACTGAATAATTGTAAAACACATAGTAGGGTAATTTCTCAGAACATTCATAGAAAACATGATCATTTTATGCCCTCATTTAGTCCATATGGCTCAGCTGTGTTCAGTGTTTAAATCCAGTAGCTTTCTCTGTGGAACAGCAACTATTTCCCTCCCCCAAGAGATGAAGAAATCTTTTCAGTTCCCCAGAATTACAGCATAGAGGCTGATCCATGATTTGCATTCACATAATGACATGCCATTGCATTCTCAAGCTTTTAAGCTTTGTGCTGTTATTTTGCTTCTTTAGCTGGGTCACAACTACAGATACCCAAACCTCGTCCAGGTTGTTTGTGCAACTAACCAACTGGCACTGCAACCTAGAAGTAATCATAAAAGCCCACATACTTATTAAAAGCTTATAGCTTCCCTGTGGTCCATAAGCTAGTTTTGCACATCATTAAATCCTGAAACAACCAAATGTTTTTTTTTTTCTCTTTGATCATAATTGGTTCAATAAATTCATAACACAACCTTGTTTTCTCTAATTAAATATATTTTGTCAATGGATTTTCTGTAATTCTCAACAGCTCTTAAACCCGTGTTCAATCACTGAGTCAACATGGTATTTGTGATTGGAGGCACGTGGAAATGTGTGTTGGTGGAAAGAGAGCATGCAGTCCATCTGCAGAATTAATCCTGTTATCAGCAATATTCTGCAGTAGTGAACACAGCATGATGTTGCTTTTTAGAATTGAACCTCTTGCAGTTCAAACTATTCTTTAATTGATCCTAAAGTCAAATGTGGCAGCATATAGTCAGTCATGTTTTCTTCCTCATAAATATCGGTGCCTTATAGGCAAATTTATGTACAAAATAATCCAAAATTGTGCCATCATTAATGATGATTTCTATCATAAAGTCATACGGTCAAATACCATGTTTCTTTGCGTTTGTATGAAAAGAAGATATCATTTGTTTTTGTGATTGCATTGAAAGGTGCATATTTCCCCCTGACCTATTTCTAGTTGCCAGTCTAACAACATTTGTGCCTCCAGCAGCGACAAATGTATAAATCCATGATTTGCTCCACTGGGGGATATATTTACCTGCAGCATCTGGCAAAGACAATTGAGAACCACAAGTGTGTTGATGAGGTGAGACCCCGCCAGAAAGCAGACGTCCAAAAACACGTCAAACAAAAGCACTGAGCACAAACACAAAAGAGCTATTGAAGTACATCAGATCCAAATCAAACCCCTGCCCGGCCACTGTTTTGGGACTTTGTGACAGGAAGTGGCCTGCAGAGAGAGGAAAATTCATTTCTGCTAATCTTATGGGAGAAAAAAGAATTGACAGCTAATTGTGCTTCTGCAGTGTGTACATGCCACATGTCTTTGTACGTACGACAAAGAAGAGGATAAAAGTTGGAAAGAAAGAGGCAGAGAGCAATATTTTCAGAACCACACATAAAAAAATGTATGTAATTTCAGTAAAAATGGTGAGGTATTTTTTAACTATGTGTTGTGTCAGGTGTTGGTTTAGTTTGTGTCCAATACCAATTTTGGAAGATGCATCTGGTCCTTCTTGAATTCCATTTCCACCAGAGTTATGAAAAAGAGATCCTGTAAGTCATTTTAATGAGAAACTTTGAAAAACTTCTGAGGTACTAAGTAATCATTTTAAGAAAGTTTGTGCAATTACTTACAGGATCTTTTTCATCCCAACGGAGACAATAAACTTCTCTAGGCCCCTGTCCCACCCTCTTGCTGTATGCAAAAATACGTGACAATGTCATTTTTGGCTTGTGCACCCTCAAGCCGGGGACACAATGGTGAGCATAAACCTAGCATAGTAAAGAGGAGTGTTGTTGAGACATTTTCGAAAAACATCAAGATTGCTGAAGCTGATGCGGAACTTTCTGCTTAATTACTATTTTCTAATTCTGATGGCAAAAAATGCAAGAATCCAATACAGACATATTGATGTTACACCACCACAGCTCATCTCTGCAAGCTGCAGTCTGTTTATCTTTAAACATCGCTTGGCGCTACGACACATTTTGTTGCTTGGATCAGTTGTCCAATTGCCTATGGCCATTAATAATGCCAATTGGAAATCATAATAATTTGAGAGGTTCCAGACTAACTTTGAATTTTAATTTTGTCTGGCTTCTTTATTTGCACTTTAACTGAAAGAAACAACAATTCAGGAGAACACACAAAAAAGTGCCAGAGACCTTTTTTTTCATTACACAGATTTGGACAATCTGTACTTTTGGGCATGGGGCAGTGGATGGGTTACAAAACATAGTACTTTTCTTCATGACACAGGTGTTTGGAAGTCATTTTAAGGTATCATATTACCACATTTCTTTTCCCCCAAACCTTATCTAACTTTAATTGCCTTAACCACACCTGGAACTCCAGGGCGTTAACAGGTATGATATTATACAAATTCTTCTGAGTGTAATTTTGCAGGATATCATATATACTGTTGCATGAGAAAACATTGCTCATTACTATTAGCTGTGGGACTAAATTAAAGAAGTGATCTGGCTATCTAGTGTTGCTTGCTGTGTATACACCTATCTGTTTTTGCAATGTTAGCATTGGAGCTGAAAGATTTGCAACGTTGTTCCCCTGTTTATCAAAAGGTTAGGTGACAGTTATGTCCACTTAAGATTTTCTCTAAAGTTATTGTTAGGTCAAATGTTTTCCTCGATGAATACAAGTTGCAGTCTCAAAAAATAAATAAATAAATAAAATCCTTAAAATAAAAAGGATGATGATTGATATTCATGATCTTTATAGGATCACGCATGTCCAAAAGGTTTTGATGATATCTGATCTTTCCCTTAGCACCACTACAGGGCTCTACACTACCAGGCCAACATTTCCTGTTTAACATAGAAACAGAAGAAGAGAAGAAGTCGTTTTTCCACAGCCAACCTCTTTGTAAGGTGATCAAAGGATTCCAGCCTCTGTGACCAACAGCCTGGTATAGTCTGGTTTCCCCTTCCTTAATATGTCTGTCTTTGCTGGCTGCGATAAACAACCTCACTTATTATCTGTGTGTTGGCCTTTAAACTCCAACAATTTGTTGCCACATTCTCCTTACAGTCTAAGAGCCTTATCTCACAGGCCGGACAAGCTTAAATTGATGTAGTGGGCGGTCAAGCTGCCCTATTTAATTTTTCTTGGTAATGAGATGTCATATCCACACAATTTGATGTGCAATTACATTGTAAAGAGCAGTGCACGGGAAAGGTCATGGGAACACAATAAAAGGGGAGGAGAGGAAATAATATTAGTTTATTGTTTTTATCAAATTAGCCTGATATAATAGGTTTTGTTGTATGGCACACTGTGGAAGCATCTGTAGACCTATTGTGTGTCATTAAAATATTCATTACACCAGATAGGATGGATCTATAAATTCATGTTTATACCAACTGCTCATTCAGCTCAACACAAAGGAAACTTAGTCTAGGTGAGGGCGAGTATCCTTGGGAAAGATACTGGACATGTTCCACTGGTGTGTGTGTGTGTACGTGTAAACGGTTAAGCTAAGTAGCAAGTGGCACCTTTTGTGGTAGCCTTGGCTACTAATCTATAATTGTGTGTGGATAAGTGAATGTGTCATTTCAAGTAAAAGTGCTTTGAGTGAAGACTAGAAAAGCAGCATACAAATGCATGTCTATTTATTAATATATTATTTTTTATAGCTGAAAAGAACAGATCTCAGACTGCTGTTTTGCTTTCCGTTCAACACAGAGTGAGTTGTGTGCTTTGAGAAGACCTTCAGAGCATCACTTTTGTATAGAGCTGTTGTTTGAATAATTGCAGAACACTTTTTCATCAAACAAGTCTCTCCATTCTCTTCTGACCTCTGCCGGAGATGCATGTTGGTCTTCAGGGCTGCTTCTATGTCTGAATTATTCTAATTTAACCCAAGACACTGCAGAATGGTCGCTTCTGCAATGCTGAAATGGATCTATGTGCCACCACTGATGAAAATTAACCAACCTAATGAGTGTTTACTGAGGATGACACAATTCTTTTTTTGAATATGCGGAGGGAGTGAATGCAGGTGGAGCAGCGGCAGTGACAGGTAGAAATGAGCAAATAGACTGAGATGTAGACAGATTAATGGCCCACAAAAGGCCCAACACAAAACACTGTCAGCAAAAGGAACCCAAACACCTGTGACTGACTGTGTCTGACATCATTTGACAGCCCAACAGGGGAAATCATGACAGTCACAACACAAATGACTGATCAGCTATTCCACAGAAGTGGGAGACTAATTCATGTGTGCGCACATACACACACACACACACACACACACACACACACACACACAAACACACAAACACAATGCAAAGCCCTGACATGGCAGTGTCATAATTGGTAATGATGCTTTGGTAATGTGACTATAATAATACTAATGCTGCCTCACCTCCTATAAACACAAACACACTCGAGAAGACATTAAAATGACATGACACTCCTGCTAACGGAGCTGGCAGCGATGTCTCTGTAGTTACGTTGCCATAGCAGTTATTGACAGATCCATGTGTATGTGCGAATGCCTGCATGTCTATCTTAGTGTGTGTGAAGCTGTGAATGTGGAGGACTGTCTGAACAATCGATCGCCTCCCAGTTCCAGAAACCAAGAGTGGAAAAGTTGCTGACAGAAAGAAAAACAAGATGTATAAAAGTTATTACACTTCAATTGGCTGTCCCTCCTCCTTTATTCCTCCACCCCTCCCTCCCTTTAGTTTTAGTTTTTAGCCGTTAGATTATTCTCACCATCTCCTCCCCCGCCATCTTCCCACTTCAGAAAATAAATGAGGGAAAACAAGCACATTTAGTGGTTATTGTCTTTCTCATTCTCCACTTCAAGCAATTCAACGGGCTAGTGGCAAGATACACACACACACACAAGCAGAGATGCTCCGTCACACTCCAGCACATACTTCTTCACATAACC
>NW_024626848.1:0-4517 GCF_008729295.1 Plectropomus leopardus | reverse complement strand
TTATTATTTTCTAAATTTATATATTTCGTGTAATTTGTGGACCATTTCTTACTAAGTTGCTTATTGCCTATATTCTTGAAAAAATTTGCTCAGGGTTCAAAGGTGTAAATACGCGTGAAAGGCGGCCTAATACAAGAGGAAATTTGATTTCCAGGTTTCATAGGGTTGAGGTCAGTAAAAACAAATAATAATTTCATGTGTACTCTTTTCTCTGGGCACTTGGAGGCGCCAAACACTAATGCACAGGCAGGTTGTGTGAGATTGGGTTCACAAAGGCCATGTGGAAAATTATACCCTTGAGCTCCTCAGATGTGCAAATACTTGCTTTTATGCTCTTCTTGTATTTGACAGACACAATGCTAGATACTCAGAAGAAGGGTAACTAAACTGAACATTTTTTTTTAAATATTCAGTGTGACATCCCTTTGGCTTTGGATCTTTGGCGTTACAGGTGTTTGGATGTTTTGGAAGATGCTCAGGGATGCAAGAAAATCTAATTTAGTGCCAATTTTGTGCAAATATTTTGTATGTATAAACTGTAGTTAAAGGTTTGAGCTTGAATAATTTTTATTTCATGTTTTTAACCTGTTGTGTTTATTTGTTATTCGTATATTTAGCCTATATAGCACAACATACATTCCTCTTGCATGTTGTTGATATATTCTTTTGTTTGCTTTTGAGCCAATTGCAAGGCTCCACAGACGACCTAACGGCAGCATGTCACTCCTCTCTTCCATCTGAGCGCCAAGCAGCCAGCAGCACCGCCGCCTGGGGGACAATGGCCTGCCACCCAGCGAGGCGGCAGTAACTCAAAGTGACAGCCAATGGAGAGCAGAGAGGCACAGACATCAGATGGTAAAGGTAAATCGTCTAGTATGCAACATGGCCAAAACTTTAACCTTCAGAGAGCGTTCATCCAAATCCCTGGAGGGGAGGGAATGAAAGTGCAGCGCATCAGAGGGGGTCTTTCTATTTGGAGCTGGCAGGATGCAGCCCCAAACAACAACTTGAGATACATGTGTTTTAACAGTACGACTCCCACCTCTGCACAAGTGTCCAAATGAATGCAGCTCCTGGCGTAAATCTGAAGTGAAAGTGGACCACCTTTGTTGGGTGTCAAATCGCCTGCAGGTATAAAATACACCTGTCTGCTAATAGGAGGCAAGATCAGTTAACACATTGGCCCAGGGATGTTTAACACCTCAAATGTATCCGTCATACCCTCTTCTTTTGGTTTTTTACTAAGATAACAACTACACTAGTTCATACAACACAGACAATGTTACTAATAAGTATACCTGTAATTATTAAAATTCTATATTTAAAATTATTTTTCAAAATTGTTAATATTTTTAAGCAGGTTTTTTTTCAGATTTTTTTAAAGAAACTTGTCAGTTTTTTTTTTTTTTAAATTTTCTTGTACTTTTTTTACAAATTTCTTGCTAATGTTTGGGTCATTTCTTCCTTAGTTGCTCTTCTTTCACGTTTGAAGAAAATAAAGCCAATGTTCCAATCTAGGTTAACCTGTTTCTTGTTTTGGAATTTACAGCATGCAGAGAATTACTAAAAAATGTGTGTTTGATTGATAAATTGCTTCTGTAGATATGTTTTTATTGTCTGTGGACACATTTTTGTAAACTTTTAGTCAAAATAAATAACATTTTCTCCATCTTTCAGTTTGAATTCCAGCAGATGGAGAGTGTGTGGAGTTATGAGAGCACTGAAGGAATCTGGCCGATGGTCTCTATAAGGGCAGGATGATCGACTGGAAGGGGGGCAGGGTGTGTGTGTGTGTGTGTGTGTGTGTGTGTGTGTGTGTGTGTGTGTGTGTGTGTGTGTACCAGGGTGGGGGTTAGCAGACGTGTTTACTATGTGTAATGAACCAATCAGATGGCTGCCCAGCGGGGGGATGTGGGGGTGCCAGTTAGGGGAATAGGGGTTGCCCCCCCATCTTTCCTCTTCCCAAATGTGGGTCACTTCCCATCCTCGGGTGATTTCCCTCGTGTTTCCGTAGGAACAATAACCCTCCTGCTACCCCCCGAAACCCTTATCAAGTCACTTACTCATTAACGATGCTCTTAATTAAGCATCATGGTCTCGTTAGCTCCCTCCTGATGTCTCACACAGGCCTTGTACATTCATCCGTTCGTTTCATTGTTATAATCCAGCGATTTCCTGAATCACTTATTGCGGGTCATCTCTTGTGACAGGGGATGATGTCTATAGGAAGCCGTCTATTTGTGTGCACCTCAAAGGTCTTATTAAAACAACAGCCTCCCTCCCAGTCCTTTGTTTCTCTCATGTAGGCTATAGTGTAGTTTTATTGGCCGTTATTAAATTTATTAGACTGACAGCTGCACTCGAGAAATCAAATATCTTCTGGGAACCCTCAGATGAACCACATAAGGTACATTAACCCTTTGAAACCTGGATCTACATAATTTTTCCTGTGTTGCATTCAGAAGCCTTTTCACAAGCATTTAAACCATTGAAACATGTGGAAATTGATTTGATTATTTTCAAAAACATGGGGAAAAACAGCAATGAAATGTTTCGTAATTTGCAAGAAATTAGTAGATTTCGAAAATTATTTTTCTAAAAGCTTTGGCACGATGTCCAGAAAAAATAATAATAATAAAATAAGGGTCACGGTAGATAAAATAAATAATAAAATATTTTTTATTACCAAATTAATATATTTAAAATTTTATTTTATTTTATTTTTTTCAGAATTATTCTATAAGGTACTTATCCATAGTCTGTGTATTGCTCAGTAGTAGATGGCGGTCTGTGCACCCCATGTAGCACCATGGGAACTAAAAATAATAATTTGAATTTGATGAACACTTGTGTGACTTTGGTGTTTTACAGGGTTAATTCAAGTTCACCAAAGTATCACACTGTATCATAAACAAACAAAAAAAACCCGATGAAGTCAGTGGATTACCAGCAGTTTCAGTGTTCAGCGAACTAAAATTTGTGTTTTTTCAGTGGAGTCTGGTGGCTTTGACAAGGATATAAATATGGAAATTAAGCTGTAAATGGCCTCCTTGTTGGAAAGGGCTGTCTAAAGGCAAGGTAAATTGGTGAAAATATCCTAAAAATAGTGTGCACTTATACTGATACTGATTTTTTAGGTGTCTCAATTAAGTTTGTCCACAGAAGTACATTGCTCAGCCTCTGTGTTGGTATTCCCGCCTGCTTCTCTAAACTGGAGTTGCTCTGACTACCATCTAGATAACACACTACACCACACTTAATAGGATGTGAACTACTGCTTTAATAGTACCATTTAAAAGAAGTCCATTTACCTTGATAGTATCTCAGCAAACATCTAACATAAATATTTTCTCCCAAGGAAGTATCATCTTTTTTTTCATTTGAGGAACCTTTTATAGTCCTTTGAATATTTGAAAATGCACCACTGACCCATGGGCTTTGCAAGCATGATGGGGTAACAATCTCTTCCCTCTTTTCAGGTTGGGTCCTGACCGTCTTAAGAAAAAAAAAGGGTCAGGGGACATGCAGGACTCTGGAGACTCATGGATGGCCTTTAAGTGGTTGCCCCCCCTCCCGCAGGCCACTTGTTCACAGCATGAAGAGAGCAGGGGTGATGGCAAATGACAGCCGCTTTGTACCCCGATGTCTTTGTCTGGTCACAGAAAGATCTGACGTCACATAAAGACGAATTCACAAGCAAGAGAATTTCAGACTAATTAAACAAACTGTAACAGCTGGCTGGAAGGCAAGTGTATTGATTTAATTTGAAAATCATTGTTTTATACATTCTTATTAGAATTTTTTCCGCTTTACATCACTGAAGCCAAATTTTGTTTATAATTGGTGGATATCTTCCTGACTGTAGTGGTTATAATAAGATCCAGGTCAGCTGACACAAAGACACACGACTGCTCTTTTTTTTAATGTGAAGTGACCACATGAATACACAATACACACAATGATGTTGATATTGGGGGAGGGGGATGTTTCATATTTGCTCACAAAGTGCTCAAAATGGACCCATTATATCCATAGGTTACTGATTTCCAGTTGACAGCCTTGAGTGATTTTTAAGCCTTTTAAGGTTTCTGCAACATGCTTTGTCTATTTTCTACACACCAATGCAACTCTTTACAATTTTCTTTATTATCTAGACTTTGGAACCACAAATTTTCAGGTAGTGACCAGAAAAATAGGACTATTTTTATGATGTAATGCAATGCAATACAATAGTCATTGCAATAAATACTAACTACCTACAATCTATAGTGAAAATTATTAATTTTTTGTTGAGACTGCTACTTCATTGTGTGTTGACTGAATTCAGTGGTTCATTTTGACATAACACAGGGGCATATCCAGGGAGTGGCCTGGGGTGGCACAGGCCACCCCTGAAATCTGATTGGCCACCCCAGGTGCCATCCCATTATGACTGTCTATCTGTCCAGCCAGCTTGACCTGTTTAAAGAGTGAATAGAATTATTGTTTAAAGGTGCAATTCAGCCTTAACCCTGACA
>NW_024626847.1:0-1551 GCF_008729295.1 Plectropomus leopardus | reverse complement strand
GACATATGTTCTTTTATTTCAGCTTAATGGAGGGGCCCACAACTGTAAATGGCTATATTTTGTTTTGTTTTTTAACCGCCACCAAGGCATGCTTTAAGAAAAAAATAAAAAATTGACCTCTTTTTTTTTTTTAATTATTGGCGATTCTTGAGGTAAACAGTCTGGCTTTTTAAAAATATTTTTGATGATTTTTAAAGACTACATTTTGGTTTTTTGGCAATTTTTAAAGAAAACATTTTTTCCCAATTTTATTTTTTTTGAAGAAAACCTTTTTGCATTTTTTTTTCTTGTTTTTCTTTTCTTTTTGGGTCTGTAACAACATTTACTGTACCCAATCTGCAAGACTCGGTCTGCATCTCAAGCTCACTTATTCACATTCAACAGACATACTTGTTGACTTCACTTTTATTGAGTTTCCCCGTGTCCTTGTTTTTGGTAGTGCAGCAGCCGGCAGCTTCTCTGCAGACAGGAAGAGAGCCAGCCATAGAGGCACGACAGCTTGGCAGCACACACACACACACACACACACACACACACACACACACACACACACACGCACGCGCGCACAAACACACAAACACACACACACATGCACGCGCGCACAAACACACAAACACACACAGCAGGACGGAAAGAAGCCTAAAGTTACCTGGTAAAAGTTTTTTTGTGACTGCAAACAAAGCGAACAGGTATTGGCACCTTCCGCATTGATGACTAGAAATAATGGTAGTCTGGTTTCTGTGACGCAGACCCAAATGAACCCCAAAATCTAGGTTAAGAGTTGCACTGCCTGCCTAAAGGGGGCAGAGTTTGATTCCCAGAGCTCCCTTCCTGTCTGTATTAGTCATAACAATGTTATCTTTTTAAAAAAAAAAACCTGATGATTTATGGTGAAAAGGACTCAAGTCTTTGTTTGATCAAACAGACTTTAAGTGTTTGTGTGACTCAGATGTCTCGCAGCTAATTAGCAGATCTTTGTGGTCTCTTCTCCCGTCTTTGGCTGCACTTCACAACATCCTGCGGCCTTAACAAGGGTCGGCCCGACTCCAGGGAGCTAAACACCGCATACCCAGCCTCCACAGATAACCTGCCCACATCAGGCAAAGACAACAGGCCTGGTTGAGATTAACTTCAGCTAGCATGGGATTACACTGCCCGAATTTGATTCAGATATCGTGTCAGAAGCACTGAAACAGACTTGTGCTGACAGGTTTAAACAGAGGAAAAAAGCATCATTGTAGCCTCCTAGATTACCCAAAATCTCCTCAGCTAAAGCTAAGGAAAAATTTGAAAAGTGTTATCTTTCACAGAAAAGCAATTGTGTTTTGCATATGAGACGATTGTTGAAACCTGAGCGAACTGGTTAGATTTAAAATTAAATTTAAAAAAAAAAAAAACATAGGGAAAAAAGGAAATGAACAGCAAGAGATGTCCCACAAACTGTGAGAAATTAGAAAAAGGTGACAAGAAAATGACCTGAAAATTTGTAACAAAAGAGGGAGGATTATAAGAAAATTATCAAAATAAAATAAAATAAGATAAAATAAAACA
>NW_024626846.1:0-1396 GCF_008729295.1 Plectropomus leopardus | reverse complement strand
GAAAAAAGATGTCATTTAGGTGATTTTTTAAGAAAACTTGCCTTCCAAACCTGTGGCCCTGTGAAAAACAGAAGAGTATGAAAGAAATTTTTGACAAAGAAAAAAATACTGCCAAAATATAAAAAAAAGCCAAAATGAAAAGCCTGCTGACGTCCTGCAGTCTGCTTGTGAATTTTGTTGCAGAAGTTTGAGTGAAACATGAAACAATTGTTCCATCAGTCGGTGGACGTTACCACAGCCGTCCTCTGTCCCTGCCTCTCTTCACCGATGTTTCCTCCTCTCCGCAGGAGCCCGATTCCCGATTGTGGCCGTACGTCTACCCCAACAAATACACGGACGCTCCCAAACCGCAGGAGGAGGACCGCTGGAAGGAGGAGCGGGAGAGGGAGCGCGACAGGAAAGGGAAGGAGGAGCGGCCGCGGCCCAAGGAGGGCCTCCAGAAAGAGGAGGCCAAGGAGGGGGCGGAGGGCAGGACTCAGCTTCCTCCAGAGGAGCACCGAGGGGGGGGGAAGGAGGCGCGGCCCCCCCACATGCAGTTCTCCTCCCCCCTGGCCCAGCACCAGGGCTACATGCCCTACATGCACGGCCCCTACGCCTACAGCCACGCCTACGAGCCCGGACACCCCGGCTACAGAGGCGTGCCCTCCGTCATGATGCAGAACTACCCCGGTAAGGAGGAGGCGCTCAGCAGGAGCACACTAACATAAACCATCATTTACCCAGCGAGGAGCACCAGAGACACCAGAGACACCAGAGACACAGAGACACCCCTGGCCCAGCACCAGGGCTACATGCCCTACATGCACGGCCCCTACGCCTACAGCCACGCCTACGAGCCCGGACACCCCGGCTACAGAGGCGTGCCCTCCGTCATGATGCAGAACTACCCCGGTAAGGAGGAGGCGCTCAGCAGGAGCACACTAACATAAACCATCATTTACCCAGCGAGGAGCACCAGAGACACCAGAGACACCAGAGACACAGAGACACCAGAGACACAGAGACACAGAGACACCAGAGACACAGAGACACCAGAGACACAGAGACACAGAGACACCAGAGACACCAGAGACACCAGAGACACAGAGGCACAGAGGCACAGAGACATCAGAGACACCAGAGACACCAGAGACATCAGAGACGCCAGAGACACCAGAGACACAGAGACACAGAGACACCAGAGACACAGAGACACCAGAGACACCAGAGACACAGAGACACAGAGACACCAGAGACACAGAGACACAGAGACACCAGAGACACAGAGACACCAGAGACACAGAGACACCAGAGACAACAGAGACACAGAGACACCAGAGACACCAGAGACACCAGAGACACAGAGACACCAGAGACACAGAGACACCGAGACACCAGAGACACCAGAGACACCAGA
>NW_024626845.1:0-1526 GCF_008729295.1 Plectropomus leopardus | reverse complement strand
ATTCTACAAAAAGGGGATTTCCCGCCATATTTGACAGCTGTGACAGCCAATCCATGGACTAGCATGCGGTGGAGCTACTGACGACTGGTTGCAAGGGAATTTTTGCGGGAACTCTCCCACTGTGGATATCACTACTGCGCAGACTCCAACTTCAAATGACTTCACCTTTGCCAAATTTCTGTGATATTTTAGCCTCACTTAAGCATAGCAGGGTTAGTGGGGGCATGTTGTCCATCTTTATTTGCAGTCTATGGTTTACACACAAATTTGTGCTGCTCACATTACATGAATGAGACCCATTGAACCTCTCTAAGCAGTCATGTTCTCCTTGGTTTTTAACAGTGAAAAGATGGCAGAGGTGACCAGAAATAGAGGACAGACTGGTGAAAAAGAGAAAAAGAGACGGGAAAGGATGAGATAAGAACAATGAGAGACAGGTCTTGTCTAGGAAGTCTTACCCAGCACAACATTTGAATTCATAAATAGATTTGAAATAAGCTTCAAAATGAAAGAAACCTGAGTTAATCTCCATTCATCTTACTAAAAGCAGCAGGTCTTTTCCTGAACATTATGTTCACCTCCGTATCTGATTCCATCTCTCTCGAGCTGGATGAGAATCTGTGTTGTGTAACATGAGCTGCAGCTGCTCCTGAGTGACTGATAGTATCAGGCACCGCTGGACACTGGCTGCCATTTTGGATCTGCTGCAGTGCCATTCAGCCGCAGGGGAAGATAGTAGCCTGAAGATAAGCACAGTAGCGGTCACTGCTTTGAATATCCCAGATGACTGGTGCAATTTGGGCAACTTTTCAGGAGAATGTGTCCCATCTCTGAGCCGTTACTGTCCACACGTCCCACCTGCTTTAGTGAAGATGCTCAAGGTTTAGTTCTGGTCTCTACGTGCATGATAACCCACCCCAAGTCTCTGAGAGAGATACCAACGCAGCACCCTATAAAAGCTCCAGCTCCAAAAATAAAAAATCAAAACAAGGCGGCAGATATTTAATCATGGTGGGCCGCCACAAATAAACAAATGTGTAGGAAACTGTGAAATGGACTTACATCAAATTGTGTAAATGAGCTATGATTTATCATTCTACACACACAATTACCTCATTTAACATGATATTCTCTTTAAAACAATAAGTAATCATGTTATAACATGAAACGCTCTGTTCTACTAATAAATTGCCACGCTTTAGCATAAAATGTTTTACATCATGACAAGAGAAATAGTGTCCTGTCATAACAACAGAAGTCAGAACCCTATAGTTTGTGGTATGTATATATTAAGGTTTATAGGGTATATTAACTCTTTGAAACCTGGATCACCATCAGTTTTCTTTTGCTGTGTTCAGACACAAATTGACATGGCTTCATTTGAAAATATGTGGAAAAAAGGCATGGACCATCTTGGCAAGAAATGTTCCACAAATTGCAAGGAATTAGTAAAAGGTGACAAGAAAGTATGTTGAAATTGATTTTTTAAAAAAGAAAATTATCCAAAAAATTGGGAAAATGCCCAG
>NW_024626844.1:0-1818 GCF_008729295.1 Plectropomus leopardus | reverse complement strand
CTACCTTATACTTCTAGTGCACTATATCTTCGAAGCCAGTGCTATACTTTTTACTCCACTACATTAATGTTTTCAAAATTATTTACAAGTTACTTTGAAGAATCAGATAAAAAAAACAAATGTAACCTAAAAAAAAAAAAAAAAGAAATGATGATGTATTACATAGATACTGATATAACTTCATTGATCCCCTTGGTGATGCTAGCCCTGTTGTATATGACTTTTTAAAAAAATTGCTCCACCTGAGTGATGCTAACATTATTATGGTTCAATAATGCAGTAGCCCACATATTATTCTGAAATGGGACATTCTGCATAATTAGTACTCGTATATATTTTGATGCAAATATTTTTGGGGGTGAAGTCAGGTAATCTCAGACATCAGGTAAATGGGACATATAAGGTTTTACATCCTGGGATCTCTTAATATCAGCAGCCAGTCAGCAAACATGTTATTGCATTTTTACTACAAATGTGCTTTACATGAAAAGGAAAAGCACAGCAGAAAATGTGGATACTTTTTTTAATGAGTAGCCAGGGGTTAAATGAAAGATTAATGAATTATTGACTCACCATATAAATGAATTACCCAGTAAAAAAAAAAAGCACAAAAAAAAAGTCCCATTTTACCTGCACGTGTCATTCTCACGTGTCACTGGGGCGAGGTCGATATTCTCATGTGTTTGAAGATCCAAAGATTCAAAATAAGTTGATTTTTTTCATTCAAATTTTTTTATAGGAACCTTCTTTATAGGAATATAGTTAGGAACCTTAAAAACTAAGTTATATAAGTAACACTCAAGGTAATATTCAGAATTTTAGCTGGCTTGTTTTTTTGATAATCAACCAAAAAGTGTCCCGCATTACTTGACTTCATCCTCTACTTCTACATGAATTAGATACTGAATGCAGAACTTTTACTTTTTACAAAGTATTTCCACACTGTTAAATTTCTGCTTTTGCTTATTGATGCCGAACTGACAAGAATACCATCGACAGCTGACGACCTTCATCCTGTGTTTCTACTCTTCTGTGATTTTGCGGACAAGTGACGAACTGTTAAAATCTCATATTTCTAAAACGGGATTTATCGTAAGAGTTCCCACCCAGGAGGAAGATGGGAAATAATCTATCAGGAATCCTGTCTTTGCGGGTATTTATATGTCAAAGAGTGTCAGATCTTTTCATAGACTTGCAGTATATGATCGGCATAGCTAATCGATCAAATTGCGTCGATATTAAACTAACGTTGGTTGCACAACTACGGAAGTTTCTTACCGTTTGCGGGATGACGGGCTCCCTGTCAGTCCAAAGCACCTTTAATCTGGTTCAATATAATGTCTCTGTTACTTATCTAACCCCCAGTGACACTTTAACCCATAAAAATTACTGTTTACTTTCAGCGCGCGGTCATTTGACACAGAGAAAAGTGTTAGCATGTACTGGTCTAACAAGTGTACCGGAAGCTGACGGAGCTTCACAATAAAAGCTTTGCGATGGCAGACCAGTTGAAAAGTTTTACTTTGAGTGGCAAAATGAAGAAGGCCGATGAAAGCACAAGTATTGACACGTTTTCCGATTGTTGACAATGGATCACTGCCAGTGTCTGTTCGTATATGTCAAAGTGACTATTCGACTAAGTCAGTTGACTTACATATCTATTTTTTTTATATATATATTTATGCTTTTGACAACCATCGGCGGTCTTAATGTTAGTTTTACATATTAAGTCTTACGAAGCATTGAAATTCGTCCTTTGTGACTATTTTGTGAATCAAACATCTTTTCTATCATGTTTTGGTCAGAATAAAGAAAAAA
>NW_024626843.1:0-2659 GCF_008729295.1 Plectropomus leopardus | reverse complement strand
GAACCTGGTACAATTTACCCAAGGACTTGGGCTACGTTGAACTGAACCAAACGGTCGACGAACCTCAACCCTTGGTGAGTGTTAAATGCGTTCGAGGAGGAGGGTATTACCAGCTTCCTAAAGATCTCCTGGATCAGTGTGTCCCGGCGGTCAAAAAGTACAACCCCTCCTTCGAAGCCTCTTTCAACAATTTGACCAAATGCCTGGATGTCAAAGGCGAAGGCGGATATAAAATCCGAGCCTATCCCCCTCTGGCTTATATGTTGGGAATAAAAGTCAACGAATGGTGGACTCTGTCAGGGCGCTCTAGTCCCTTCCCCTGCGACTTGAACGCCGGCACTTATAGCCTCTTCCTCTACACCGACTGCGTCCAGTTTCAAACGGTCGGTGATAGCTGCTCACCCCATCTGGGTGTAGTGAACGTGAAAGGCGAATTCGGAGACGTGGTCAGTCTCAGGTATAATAAGGTGCAGTACCAGCCTGTTTCGAAAAACTACATCAAAACCATCCACATTGAAATTAAAACAGATCGCAACAAGTACGTGGACTTTGTTTACGGGAAAACGATCGTCAAGCTGCACTTCAAACCCGTTCAGCGTTCTCTGCCGGTTCAATAAAAAGATGGCTACGCCTCAAAGATGATCCTCATCGTTTTGTCAGATATTATGAAAGTCAAGCGGGAGGGTCTCTACCCGGTTTTTACGGAGCCCCGGTCATGTACGGGAGAGGTATAGGTTCTATCTTTTCAAAATTGTTTCGTTTCGTATCTCCTCTACTGAAGACGGGTTTTGCCGTGGCAAAACCTCATCTTAAAACAGCCGCCACAAACATAGCAGCCTACGCGGTCAAAAGAGTGACGGGAAAACTGACGGAACAGAAAAATCAAGAGTGCTTGGAGAAAACGCGACGAAGAAACGCCCGCCGGGCGATAGTAGTAGTTTTTTCCTCTAAAAAAACGAGCAAAACTCCAAAAAGTAAAATCAGTCAAGGGTGACAGTGTCGAGAGAAGGAAGTCTGCTCAGAGCTCCGATATCTTTTAAGAATTAGAGTAGGAAGAAAGAAAAACATGGCTCTTTTACACCAGAAATCACCGAGTGCACCCTGGCTGAACTGGATCTATTTTCTGCTCCTATGACACAATTATCCATAGAGGATAAAAAATATCAAGAATGTCAACCCCTCTCAGCGCTGAGTGACAACTCTCCCATCGAATTCTTCATCCCCGGAGACGGTGAAAAGTATCTTGATCTGAATGATACCTTGCTACATCTCAGGGTGAAAATTACAGAGAAGGATGGATCCGAGATCCCCGCTGATACGGCCGTAGGACTCATTAATTATCCTCTGAATACGATTTTCAGCCAATGCGATGTTATTCTGGGAGATAGATTGATTTCACAGTCCAGCTCCACACATCTTGACAGAGCCATGATCGAGACTCTGCTCAATTATTCTGAAGATACGTTAAAGAGTCAATTCAGCGCCGGTCTATTTTACAAAGACACTGCGGGTGCTATAGATTCGATAGTCACGTCAAACGGGCCTAATAGAGGTCTTACTCAGAGAGCCGTATTCATGGATCAGTCGAAAGAAGTGGATCTGCTAGGCCCCCTTCAGGCCGACATATTTTTCTGCGAGAGACTTTTGCTGAACTCGGTAGATTTGAGAATTAAACTGATACGCAGCAACGATGCCTTCTGTCTGATGGGAACACGCATCTCAGAGTTTGCCCTGAAGATAATGGCCGCCTCCCTGTTTGTCAAAAAGGTCACAGTTTCCCCAGCCATCAGGTTGGGTCATGAGACAGCCCTGTTGAAAGGAAATGCCCTCTACCCCCTCTCACGCGTTACAGTGAAAACCTACTCCATCCCTGAGAATTCCAGGATCTGTAACCAAGAGAACCTCTTTCTCGGAGCGATCCCCAAATACGTTGTTCTCAGCATGGTTCACCACGACGCCTTCACAGGCAAGAGGGACCTGTCACCCTTTAATTTCAAACATTATGATGTGGAGTACCTGGCGCTCTGTCAGGACGGCCGACAGATTCCTGCTAAAGCCTTTCAACCCCAGTTTGATAGAGGGAATTCAGTCAGAGAGTTTTACCACATGTTTACAGCCACGGGGAGACACCTCAAAGATTTACCTCTGAGTATCGATCGCAGGGAATTTAACGAGGGGTATGCTCTGTTTGCTTTCAATCTCGAACCGACCGATGACACAGATGCCCTGTCTCCCATTTCCAACGGAAATTTGAGGCTGGGGATGAGATTCAGGGTCCCCCTGCCTCAGACCACCACACTCATCGTCTATGCTAGTTACAATTCCATTCTGAAGATCAATGCTAAAAGACAGGTGCTGGTGGATTATTATTAAAATAAAATAAATTGAAATGGATAATCGTCAGCTGGAACATCTTTTGCATCAACTGCTGGGAGATGTATTCTGCGGGGTGTGGGCTTCTGACCAGCTGCCCTTACTGAAGCCTGAGTTTCGAGCTCCCGCCTACTTCATCGTCAACACTCACCCCTCACACCTGCCTGGAGAAAATTGGTTAGCTCTGACTCTGGAACAAGACGTCTCTGCCACCTTTTTTGACTCTTACGGACACCCCTCTGATTTTCCACACTACCCCTCCAGCATCTTGGTGTTTCTGGAAAAT
>NW_024626842.1:0-1098 GCF_008729295.1 Plectropomus leopardus | reverse complement strand
CTCGTGCGACCCCACAGAAGAACACTGCCACCACCGCGCTTTACTGCAGGCACCGTGCATTTGTCCTCGAACCGCTCGCCCTTTCGACGCCGCAAAGTTTGGACCATCAGTGCCAAAAAGATTCGTCGTTGTCTCGTCACTCCAAAGTATAGAGTCCCAGTAGTCCACGTCTTTGTCAACACTGGCCCCGGAAAATGCTCGCCGGGCTTTTTTGTGCGTGGGCCTCAGCAGTGGTTTCCTTGGTGCAGACACCCGTGCACGCCGCTCCTCTGCAGCGTGCGTCGTATTGAGTCACGGGAAACACTCGCCCCCGTTCGACTCTCTAATGCTTTGGCTAACTGCGACAAACTTGCAGGCCGATTTCCTTCAGCTCTTCTCATCATAAGACGCTCGTGTCGAGGTGTTAACTCTGTGGACGGCCTGGACGTTTAACCAGCTTCCCGCAGGTCCGTCCTTTTTGAATCTTTGGATCGTTTTTGTTTTTGTATTCTGACTTATTAGCAGTGCTTTACTGATTTCCTTGTAACTCAGGCCTTGTTTGGGTAAAGAAATGATCTTTTTCAAGTCTTGACATTTCTCTTCCATGTTTGTCAGCTCTGAGTGGATGCTCTCACCTTTAATGTCACTTACCTGGTGTCCACCTGTCTGATGGTTGATTACACTCATCTGTCGCTGAATTCCTCTTAATTAGAATTTCATCAGGTTTTATCTTAAGACAGTCATCGGGCTGTACTCGTTTTTACACCAACATTTTAGTGTATAGGATCCCATAGACGGTATTTATTCTAAGGAGAGATGTGTGTTTTTTGAAAAATGTGTTATGGTGTTCTCATTTATGCTGAGCACTGTATCTGTGTTGTGTCAGTTTTCAGGTGTGATCAGCTTCATCTTCTTCCTGGAGCTGACGGCGGCGGTGCTGGCAGTCGTTTTTCAGGCTCAGTTCAAAGAGTGGATCAACGACTTCTTCTTAGCAAACGTCAAAGCGTACAGAGACGACATCGACCTGCAGAACCTCATCGACTCTCTGCAGAGAATGGTAACTTACCATGTGTCCTGTAAAGAACTACTGCTGTGGAACCCTTAGTTATACCTTCAGTG
>NW_024626841.1:0-2124 GCF_008729295.1 Plectropomus leopardus | reverse complement strand
CAAGAAGCTCCAGTGCAAGCCATATGTTTGTCAGTGTCGGGGTACCTGCTCTGCTGTTTTACATAACCTAATGTATAGATTTATGTGTAGGGCATCTGAGTCAGAAAATGACACAATCGCTGTTTTGACTAAACTGGTACGCAGTTCTGTGAGATTTTCTTCCAGACTGTGGAACCATTGGCGAACTTGTCTGTATGTTAGACACTGAACATTGTGGAAGGCTCTGTTTTTGTTTTGTTGTTGTTTCTTGTTTGTTTGTTTTTGTGGTTTACTGTTTTTGTTTTTTGTTTGTTTGTTTGTTTGTTTGTTCTTTCCCTTCTTCTTTTTAACTGTGATATGGATCCCACTGGGTCTGAAATAAAGAATAAAGTAATAAATAGTAGGGGGATGGGACTTTGGTGGTGATTAGACTCTTGGATGTGTCAAAGATTAGCAACAAAATTGATTTGATTGCATTACACACACACACGCACACTCACACACACACACACACACACACACACACACACACACACACAAACACACTCTCAATCCATTTATCTGTTTCTGTCAAACACACACACATACATCATATGTTCTGGATCCTGGATGTTTCTGTTTCAAATTTATGTTCATATTTCCTATTTTCTGTTGTGTTCTCTTTTGTTGTTTAAGTTTACAAAGTTGTTGTAGTTTGCACAATAAATGCTCACACTGATCAGATGATGATTTAAAACTTATTTCACAAACACACACACAAATCACTCTTGGGGCCACCTGGTAGTCACATGGCTCCATAACATAATTGCAAAATACAAGAATTTCATGCATCGGCCTACAATGGGAAAACAGCTGAATCTGGTGGAATACAGTAAACATGTCAAATATCACTACTTTTCTTTAAAATGAAATGCTGACATTACAGAATGCACAATTTTATACTGTAATGGCAGTGAGATTAAAAAATGTGTTTATAATGGAAGTCAGTGAGCCATTTTTGGCCACAAAGGTGTCCAGAGGGAGTATCTGGTGCTACAGAAAAAATACTAATGCAATCAAATCAATTTTGTTGCTAATCTTTGACACATCCAAGACTCTGATCACCACCAAAGTCCCATCTCCCTACTATTTATTATATGAAAAGAAAAATAAATTGTGATTTTTATGTAATAAATCATTAGTAATTCAAATAATTAAACTGGCATTTAAAGGGTTAAAATCCTGAAAATGATTGAATGTTTGGAAGTTTTGAGCAAGTCATAAGTTGTTTAAGTGATTTCTGAAAACAAAGCAGAAAAAAATATTGATGTATGATGATTTAATAGCATTTTTTCTGTGCATGTCCATTTTTGCCACGAAGGTGTCCAGAGGGTGCAAAATGCGTCAAGGGCGAATGAAGGACATGTAAGAGTAAAAGACACTGGATTTCAAAAATTTTACACAAAAGAAAAGTTCTTACAAAAATTCATGCCACAAGCTGTAACACAGCCAAAATGATCACCAAATGAAAAAAAAAAGTTGAGAAAAATGTACAAAAATGCCCGATGAGGGCATAAGGGTTAATCAAATCACCTTAAATTTTACCGGAGAAACAAACATCACGTTGCTAGAAAAGGTGATATGGTTAAGTCATTAAAGAAGGGGGTTTAAAACTCAAGTGGTTACAACAAGTCATGCGTGATAACAGTGGATTCTGGTTCAATATTCAATATAATGATATTTATCCCTGTAATGACTTTCTCAGTGATTCCGAAATTGAAACTCTACAACATCTGTTTTTTATTTGTGAACATACAGGAACTTTTTTGGGGATCATTTCAAAACTGGATCTCTGAAAAGGCCTCACATGCTCCAAAGTTAAAATATGAGCTCATTAAATTTGGTGTTTTACTGGCAAACATAAAAAGGGAAAATATGTATAACACTGTATTCATTTTGGCCTAACAATTTATTCACAGATGTCGATTTATGAAAACCAGACCAACATTTCTTGTCTTTATGAATGAGTTGCTAAATTTCAAAAAAGCACTGAAATATATTAGAACTCAACAAGCCTTGCATATAAATAGTTTGATTCATATCTTTATTCCTATTTTCTCCCATGTTTTAGTTTTTATTTTCATTTATTTTATTTTATTTTATTTG
>NW_024626840.1:0-3759 GCF_008729295.1 Plectropomus leopardus | reverse complement strand
TCAGAGAACAAGAGGGGGTCTGACTGCGAGCTGGTTATCTGCTGAAGTGACTCCGTCACTCAGCCGAGGAGGAAAACACACACATCCAAATGTCAAACGGATGTCGGACATAAATGAAAACAACATGCTGCATTAAGCCGTGCGCTCAAAAGCTCCCAGATTATGAATGCACTGAAAGGAAAACTCACAGACCATATAATGCAGAAAATGCTGCTGGTTGGTTTTGAAGTGGTTGCATTCTGCAGTTTGTCCAGCAGAGTGCGCTCTTACCACATTTTTTGCGCTACTCTCAGTATGGCTCTAATAAACACACAATGCTCACAATAAAAACACAATCAAAACCAAAGTTTGTGTCTGTGTTTTTTTCATCAGTTTTTGTCAAAAAAACAAACAGACATTGTGATATAATTATGCCTCAACAGATGAGCTTTAGTGAAAATAAACACCTTCCACCAATCCCAGTCTCATTTAAAGTAAAAGAGTTTCCAGGTTACCTGTTTGATTGCATAATGTTATTTTACAGTTTGGTGTCAGGACTCGAGCCAAGCATAAACAAAGCTGTTGTTACGTGAGAAAAGGTTTCTGGGAGCCACGTGGCATCAAACACCTAATTTTTTGCATTCTGGGGAAGTTTTATGCTCTGATTTATGGCTTAAATGTATTTTTATGTAAAGAAAAACAAATTTCAGGCGATAATTGACAATTAAAAGTATAAAATAGGCTCTTATGAACTGTAATACAGCAATGCTTTCAGGCATTCTGTATTGCTTTAAATACTTTTGTCTCCTGCAGATCAACTTTTCCAATATCAGTCAACATACACAATATGTGGGTGGATTTTTTAAGGAAACATGCCTGTGGGTTTGGAAGACGTTTTATATTTTAAAATTTGTGGTATGTTTTTTTCCTTTAAAATGTTTAGTGATTTTTTTTCTTGAAATCTTTTGATCTTTTGACACTTACATACACATAAACATATATATACATATATATTTTTTTCTTTAAAGTTTTTTTCTTTCTTTTTTTATTTAAAAAATAGAATCACAATTCTTTTAAAATGTTTTGGGTATTTTTCTAAGATAACATGCTTTCCAAACCTGCGGACCCGCCAAAATGTTTAAACTCGCCAAAATTATAACAGTTTTAAAAGCCAGAGACTGTAAAAACAATAAATTGTGGTTGAATTTTTGAATTTCCGACGGTCCTTGAACATATCCTGTGGGACGCACACCTGATGCATTTTCACTCAGAGTCTGACTGAACGCGCGTGTTTGCTGTTTAGTTAAATTTCTTAAAGTTTGTGTCTTGATTGCGAAAAAATAAAGTGTGAAGGGCTCCCTTAACTGTCAAGGGGGTTCCCCTCCTCAACAGCAAGTAGCACCAGCGGGGCACTGCAGCCAGTTTACGCTGTCGTTGATTCCGGCGCGGAAGTACCCCCTAATCGGCCCCGCCCCTCTGTGACGCAATGACGCGGGAAACGGAAGTGATAAATCTCAGAGGCGGGAGTTGAGCCTCTGTTTGCCAGTTTGATTCGCTGCTGCTACTCCGCGAACACGCCAGGAAATACTGCTGCTACTTGGTAAACAAGCCAAAAAAACAAAGTCCAAAGTCGATTTAAAATCAAACGGAGGCAAAATCACCGTCCCCGCCGTCAGTCCGGATCGTGTTTGCGGAACTTGAAGCGCGGTTGGATGTGTTTTTTGTAGCCTAAGCTAGCTAACGTTAGCCGTGTGTTAGCTAACATGATCGAAAAAGTTCAAGTCGAAGTGCGCTAAAACAGAGAGGAGAGGACATCCAGGGACAGTTTTGGGAATATTTTTGAGTTTTCCTGTTCCAACATTGGACTTTGTCATCATTTCACACGGCCCCGGTGGACTCGGTGCATTGTTGCTGGGTTGGATTCAAGCTAACAGCCGCCGGATGAAAACATCGTCGGTGAGTTGATCATGTTGATTGTTTTTCTTGGTAAAGGCTGTTTGTGCTGGCGATCAGCTGTTTCAGACATGCCGTTGTTTGTTGGTGTTTGTGTTTCAGACCGCAGTGTCTGCTTTGTTATTGTTATTGTTATTGTGTTGTTAGAGACTGCTTGGTGCATGTAATGCGCTTTTCAGTCTTCATTTTTCGGTAATTTTGGCTGTGTTCATGCATTTTGGCTAAATTTTGGGAAGATTATGTACGTTTGTATAATCTTGGCATTTCCAGCTCAGATCCAAATAATAAGTTTAAAATACACCGTGTAAACAAAATAGTTAGATTCATTCCTGTAAGTGCATAACAAACTATTGAAAACCACTTAAACTACTACAGCCTTTAAAGCATAAAAACATTGAAATGTATTATTTCTGGGTGTCATTCTGGGCTTTTGCCTTGAAATTGGTCTTTTATACTATTTTTCAGTACTGTTTCCGCTAGGTGTACTGTCACAATAAATGACAACAACAACATCAAAAACCTACTTTGCATGTTTGTTATTTAAAAATAACTCCCGCAGCAAAGTTAAAATAATTAAAAGTCTGTGCAAAACTTTTACTGCTTGTCAGTGGATTAGCATTTGGTGCCAATGTTTTGCAGTAGAGAAGGAAATTTTTATAACCTTACTGTAAATGCTCAAAAGTTGAAAAAAAAACTATTTCCACAGCCTGTTGATCATCGCTTTGATATCAAACATTCTTCACGATACAAACAAAATACTGGAGAAAAAAAATGAATTACAGTCTAAGGTGTGAATGCAGGACCCGTAGATGTTGATGAAACATGATGTGTCCTATGAATAAGCAGGAAAAATTGTTGAACAATTGACAGTTTCTTGGGAGTTGATGACAAATTTTGTGATATATTTCTAAAAGAAAATTGACAGAAAAAAGCACCAGC
Source organism: Plectropomus leopardus (assembly GCF_008729295.1). NCBI lineage: Eukaryota > Metazoa > Chordata > Actinopteri > Perciformes > Serranidae > Plectropomus > Plectropomus leopardus. Next base: position 888 of record NW_024626840.1, on the reverse strand, counting down.
CTCATGTTAGAATACAAGACCGCCCTATAAATCAAACTTCTGACCGAGCTCCAAACTCTCCATGTAAAACTCCTTGAGCGTACTGTCATCTTTTGTTAACGTAAACACATGGCTGCCAGTTGTTTAGATACTTGTTTACTGAAGTTATAATTAAATTTTATTTACAATAAAAGTTCAGGGTGTCAGTTGCTGTCCTCGGGTAGTTGTAGCACCTTACCGTCTCAACACCGTCTTCATGTCACTATTATTTATTTATTTATTTTTTTGTATGACAGTTTATTTCCACTCCCTTTTAAGTATCAACTTTTGGTCACCATTTTGTCTTTGGGGTTGAGGGGTGTTTATTTTCAATATCAAAACTTACTGTTGCTGTTCTAGCTTCATTGGAATGAGGAAAAGTGAATTTTCCCTGTAAATAATAAATCTGTCTGTCCTCCCTGTGCGTGTCTCTCAGGTCAGGAGTGTATCAGCATCGATTCCCAGTACGAGCAGGAGGGGAAGGTCCAGTTTGTGATTGGCATGGAATGCGGCCCAAAAATTCCAGGACCTGCCTCGAGATGGACCTGACAGAAGGGAGGAAACTGCTCAATTACATCTGCAGTGTCAGCTTCAGCGGTAGGTTGAAAGACGCCTCTCTACTTCTGAAGTATCTTTAGGGCTAGGCAGCCGGGCAGCATGAAGGGGAGGGTGCCCTGGGTGTGCTGACCCCTGGCATCATTAATTCCTCCTGAAGGGCTATATCCTGTGCATCCCGGGGGAGGATGTGAACATGGACTCCAAGTAGTCCATGGTCAGTACCTCCATTGTGGAAGCGGCTGCTAAAAGCTGTGGTTCAAAGGTCGCCAGTGCCTGTCTTTGCAAGCGGCCTCGCATACCAAAACAAACATT
>NW_024626839.1:0-1689 GCF_008729295.1 Plectropomus leopardus | reverse complement strand
CATATTATATTTTGAAGTGATTTAATGATGTGTAGCTAGGGTGTGATGCTCATAAACTTTAACATCTGACACAGTCGCCAACTTGTGGGAACACACCAAACACAGCAAGTGTGCAGCTCTGTGTCTGCAGCAACTCTTATTTCCGTGACAATTTTATCAAACCTGTGTAGCAGCGCTGCGATTTCACAAGTCAGCTGACTGGTGAAGAATGTTTGGAAAGGGAATTCCTGCTCTGTCCGTTTTAATTCAATGGTATGGTCACGTTCCCCGATAAGTGCAGTCACAAGGCTCTTATCAAAGCACTGAGGGTGTCAGTTTTCACTGTGAGTGTCTGTCCATTTAAGCATCTATGAGTCTTTCCCTGCACACTATGTCAAACTTTTTTTTCTCAAACTGAATGAATTATGAACGAACTGAAGAAATGATTTGATTTCCTCTCACCAGTTCTCACAGATTATGAATGCTTTAATACAATTCCCTTCTTTCAGTGAGTTTGTGTTTTTCATGCATGCATTCTTATACATGTACCAGATTAAAGTATCATCAGCCAACAGGACAACCTGGTAGTCTGAAGGCATCTGGTACCGGACTGTCAAGCTTACAGATAATTTTATAGATCCCTTTCTTCCAGCAGGGGTCGCTGTCTCTCCCAGTCCAAATGGCTGAGTAAAACTCCCTCAGAGCGACTTCTGACACCTCGATAAACCTCTCTGGCACCTGCAGACACAAATATGAATGTCAAAGCATATTACGTCAAGGTTTACAGAATTTGGGCCTCAAATTCTGGAAAAACATGGAAATTAGTACAGAAAAAAAATCACATAAAAAAAGCAAAAACTCGAATAGATGACAGCTGTAGGTAGCACACGACAATTCATGTTTTGATGGCTGTGTAGAAATTTCGTTATTGATATGAAAGCACTTACACACCTACAGCGCACCTACAGGTGTTTCCGCTTACTTTACCTGATTGGATCTCTCTGGCCGTACACAGATTATGCCTCATTAACCCTTTGAAACCAGAGCAAACTGGCTTGATTTCCTTTCAAAAACATGGAAAGAAGAAAAAAGGCTCCAAAAAAAAAAGAGAAATTAGTAAAAAAAAAAAAAAAAAAAATACAAATAAATACCTGAAAAATACTGATTTTTTTTTTCTTTTTTAAAAAGGGTAATATACATTTAAATATCCAATTATAATAATTAGCTGTAAATACAGTTTTCCTAGCTTTTTCATTTTTTACCCTAAATATGTTCTAGCATTATAGAAGCAAAATAACTGTTACACTACTACTACTACTTCCAATGATGCTGCAGACCTACTCCGTTAGCTATGTTTTTTTCCAACTGAATCAGCACATAGCACCTTCACAATCATGGCCGGTTAGCTCAGTTGGTTAGAGCGTGGTGCTAATAACGCCAAGGTCGCGGGTTCGATCCCCGTACGGGCCAAACAGGTTTTGTAAGGAAACTACATTGTAACAAAAGCCTGAGAGTCTAAGGAATCCAAAATACAGTGTACACACTAGACACTGGAGTACACTGAGTACACCACAGGATGTTATACATGGTAGTTATGAATTATCATGACAGTTTCCTGACTGATGTCTGAAGTACAGTGAGCTTTAGAGAAAATGCACACAGGGATACTTTTATGAGAGATTTCATTATTGATATGATACATTCATTATT
>NW_024626838.1:0-3026 GCF_008729295.1 Plectropomus leopardus | reverse complement strand
TCATTTAAATCAACCAAAAATTTTAAATAAAAAAAAAACAACAAAAACCCCCACAATTTTTTAATTAAAAAGACAAAATTTCACAAAAAATATCTCCAAAAAAATAAAGTTAATAACAATCCCAGTAAGGGATTTTTTTTGGAAGTTTTTAAAAATCCCCAAAAACATTACAGATGTTCAGAGGTCAAAGGTCAGCTTACCTGCCAGCCGTCCTGGGGGCTGTTGGGGGAGGCGGGGCTTATCATCCCGGAGGAGGAGATAGATGAGGAGGGGGTGTGGTCAGGAGGAGGTGACGAGGGGAGGGCGGGGCCAGGGACGGAGATCTGAGGGATGGTCGGTTTCCTTAGTGACGACACGTTAGCGTAGACTGGCGAGGTCGGGTCGAGCGAACCGCGCTCCTACAGAGAGAGAGAGATTAAAGGGACAGTACGCCAAAAAAAACCAGAAAGAGACACAGAGGAGAGAATGATGGATGGATGGATGGATGGATGTTTCATTTGTTCCATATGGAGGTTCAGAGTCCCTGGAATCCTTGAAGAGATTTCCAGGCTCCTTGAAAAAGCTGAGCAACACCAGCAGCTTTATTGCAGTAAAGCTGCTCGTGTTGCTGATTCTCCAGGAGCCTGAAAAAAAACCTCATCCTTAATTTAATTCATTAAACAAAAACAAAGTCACAGAAATACGTCACTTTTTATCCCTCAGTGATCGATCGATTGATCGATCAGTTAATCAGTTGATCAATTCATCAGCTGATCAGTTGATGTCTCTGCTCTCTCCTGATGACGTTTGGAGAATTCGAATGTTTTGCTCTGAACATCTTTCCGGATGTTTCCTCATTAACAGAGTGTGTCTGTGGGGGGAGGACAGGAAGTACCCCTCCCAGGCTTTATAAACATACACACAAACACACACACACACACACACACACACACACACACGCAGTAACATACACATACACACACACATTAATATTTGGTTAATATTAGGTTAAGATTTGGTTTATATCAGGTTAACATTGGGTTTATATTTGGTTAACTTTTGGTTGATATTTGGTTTATATTTGGTTGATATTTGGTTGATATTTGGTTTATAATAGGTTTATATTTGGTTAACTTTTGGTTGATATTTGGTTGATATTTGGTTTATTGTGACTCTGTCAGCCGAGTCGCTGAGTTGATCTAAAGTTTGAATCTGCTGTTAATTGCTTAGATCGTTACTACAAACTGCGTATATGTTGGTACTGATACTGCAGTACAGTTACTTCACTCTGACTGAAGAAACTATACAGAGGTCAAAGGTCACATCAACGTACTGTTGGGTGACTGCAGGTCAGATCAATCACTTTATAATAATTTTTAATAATAATACCAGTAATCCCAGTTCAAAGCCAGTCTGTGGAGTCAAACTCTGAGTCAGTTTGGATCCAAAGGAAGCTGCAGCTCAAACAGTTCAACTTACCCATAATGCCTCTCTCTGTTAGTGTCTGTACTTTTAAATTCTTCATCATCAGAGACTCCTTCATGGACTCCTTCACTGACTCTTTCATGGACTCCTTCATGGACTCCGGTAGAAACTGCTCTCTCAGTCCATCGGCTGAAGCTGCTGCAGCTATTCTGCAGCTCCACTCTGCAGCCTGAAGCCCCGCCCCTCCGTCTGTAGCCCCGCCTCTGTCTGTTGGTGGGCGGTCACCATGTTTTTTTTGGAGTCAGCTGTTTTGAATCAGTCTTATCAGGGCTTTGCTACTAATCCTCCAAGTCACTTTACAGCCTCCTCAAGGGCTCCTGGAACATTTTCAAGGTCCTTTAGAACTTCCTCAACCTCCTCAAGAACTCTTAGAACCTTGTTATGGAAGCATAGGAACCTCTTCAAGGACTCCTGGAAACTATTAAAGGACTTTTTGGAGCTCTTCATGGGAGTATCGAATTTCTCCTAGTAGCTTTTCAAGAAACTTTAAAACTTTCTCATCCTCCTCAAGGACTCATTAAATCTCTTTAAGGAAGCACAAAACTTTCTCACAGACTTAAAGAACCTTTTCAAGGACTCCTGGAGCCTCCTCAAGGACTCATTGAATCTTTTTATGGAAGCATAGAAAATTCCTCACAGTCCCACAGAATCTGTTCAAGGATCGTGAACGTCCTCAAAGACTCTTTCTAATGTCCTTATGGACGCATAGCAATGAAACCTCCTCAAGAACTCCTTGAATGTCTTTATGGAAGCACAGAGTTTCCCTGAGGACTTACAGAACCTTTACAAGGACTCTTAGAACCTCCTCAAGGACTCCTGGGACCTCTTTATGAAGGCATAGAACCACTTCAAGGATGCCTGGAAGCAGCTCTTGGACTCCTTGAATATCTTTATGGAAGCATAGACCTTTCTTAGAGGCTCACATGACCTAAGCAACAAAGGACAAAGGACTCCTGGAAACTCCTTACGGGCTATTAGAACCTCTTTATGGAAGCATAGAACCTCCTCAAGGATGCTTGGAACTTCCTGGAGGAGTCATTGAATCTCTTTATGGAAAAATAGAACTTCCTCTGAGACTTGCAGAATCTTTTCAAGGACTCCTGGTACGTCCTTAAAGACTCTTTTAATCCCTTTATGAAGACATAGAACTTTCTCACAGACTCAAACAGCCTTTTCAAGTACTCCTGAAACCTCTTTATTATAGTGCAGAACCTCCTCAAGGATGCCTGGAATCTTCTCAAGTACTCCTTGTCTCTCTTAATGGAGGCATAGAACTTCCTCAGGATTGCCTGGAACCTCCTCAAGGAGTCATTGAATTTCTTAATGGATGAATAGAACTTCCTCTCAGACTCACAGGACCTTTTCAAGGACTATTTGAGTATTGTTTGTTTCCAGGCTGTTTAAATGATTCACTGGTGTCTCGTGTCCAAACAGCCCGATCGTCCAGTGATGGCACACAGACAGCAGCAGCATAATCACCAGGTGACTCCTCTCTGCTGCTCTGCTGCTACAACAACAACAAAGCAATGACAACAACGACAACATATAAATATATATATATA
>NW_024626837.1:0-4134 GCF_008729295.1 Plectropomus leopardus | reverse complement strand
AAACACAAAATAACAACAAAACTACGCAAAGCGACCAAAAAAAAAACAACAAAGAACCAAAAAAGTCCACAAAACAAACAAAATGAAAAAAGAAACATGCAACACGACAGAACGACCACAGAGAGACTCGAAACGGCAACAAAAACGCACAAAAAGTACACAAAATACAAAAACAACCCCAAAAAACACTAAGAGACACAAAAACATGAAAGCAGAAACACAAAACACACACAAAAACATTTTTGTTTTTTGTTCAGTTTTGTGTCATAATATATCCACAATGTCTCATTATGTGTCCACAATGTCTCATCATGTGTCCATGGTGTCTCATCTTATATCTACATTATCTTATTATGTATCCACAGTGTCTCATTGTGTGTCTGCAATTTCTCATTGTGTGTCCATGTCTGTGGGACATTTTGCACCGAACAGATCTGACGGTCTCCTGTAGCCTCCTCAGATCCGGGTCCCTGTGTGTCCCCTGTGTGTCCACTGGGACTGCCGTTTTATTTTGAAATCGGAAGCCGGTGATGTGGGTCCGGTGTGCGCGCGCTGACACACCGTCCTGCCTGCTTGTCCCCAGCAGCCCCGAGCAGAGAGAGGAGGAGACACGGAGAGGAGGAGACACGGAGAGGAGGAGACAGACAGGGGGAGACAGACAGGAGAGAGCGGGGATCAGGAGAGCTGCTCTGCGGGCTGGCTGCACACCTCCAGCGGCCTCTTCGTCACTGTGAGCCGGGCTGAGGCGCCGCGGTGTCCGCCCCGCACGGCTCCTGATCCGCTGGGAACTTCTCCGGAGAGCCGTGCGGGTCTGCTGCGACTTGGAGGAGGAAGGGGAGGAAGCTGGCTGGATTATAACACACTATACACACACACACACACACACACACACACACTACACACTACACACACAAAGCCCCCCGGAGCAGCGCGCTGTCCCGGGGCCCGGGCCTGGCTGCGGGTCGCGCTGGTTTTACGCAGCGCCTCTTGGACTCGTCTTTTAAATGTTGGAGGAGGACGCGGAGGCCAGCAGGACTGAACCCGGCGGCGCAGCGGCGGCCGCCTCCGACTAGAGGGAATATGTGGCTCTCGTGGCTGACTTGTGCACTCGTGCTGGGAACTTTGTGTGCAGGTAAGCGGCCGGCGCGAGTGTGCGCGGCTCTGCGCTCCGCATCACCGCAGCCCGCCGCGCGGCGAGGCTGCTCCTCACCCGCTGCAAACACCTACTCCTGCACATTGTGTGTGTGTGTGTGTGTGTGTGTGTGTGTGTGTGTGTGTGTGTGTAGCAGCTCGCGGGGTTTCATGATTTTCTGCAGGAACATTTCAGCGTCTGCAGCATCATGTGGGTTTATTGTCTGGCTCGCTCTGTCTCTCTCCGTGTCCTCATTTTGCACCCAAATGCGCCTACAGTGCGTGTGTTTGCGCGCGCGCGTGTGTGTGTGCGGGTAAGAGTGTGAACACAGGGAGAACATGTGAGGACACGCGGCTGGTTTTGGATCGTCGCTCTGCAGGAGTCACTTGAGTCCAGCCTGCATTTGCATTCACCGTGTTTGGCTGCAGCGCGCGCGTGTGAGTCTGTGTGTGTGTGTGTGTGGTTGCAGGCTGCTCCATTGTCTGCTCAGGCATGCAGGCGGATCAATAATCGATCAGCAGCGCGCTAACAGAGAGCTCGAGCCTCGGAAATCACCGGACACATTTGTCGTTTTCCATTTTTCCTCCTTCTCGTCTGCACGCGCTCCTCGGTACCGTCCTCGCGCGATTTACTACGGGCGGATGAATGGAGCTCGTGCAGCCCGGTCATGTGGCCTCGTAGTAGTGGAGGAGAGGAGGCGTGTGCGCGTGCGTGCTGGAAAAATACTACATAAACGCGCACGTGATGTGTGCAGGCTGCAAGTGTGTATGTGTGTGTGTGTGTGTGTGTGTGTGTGTGTGTTTTAGGGACATTTTAAAGATCGTGAACTGTGAAACCAGCACGGAGACTCATCAGCTCTTTGTCTCTGCAGAGTTTTGAAGAAAATATGTTGGTACATTTAGTTTTGTTTACATTATTTTGGTGGGTTTTTTTTAAAGAAAAAATGCATTTTTGTTGAAACACGTTTGGTGATTTTTTTTTTCTGTAAACAATCGGTTAATCTTTCTCTGAAACAATATTGGAGAACTTTCTTTTTTTATTTTTAAAAGAAAAAAACAGCATTTTTTCTCAACATTTTTGGTGATTTAAAAACTTTTAAAATATTTGGTGATTTGTTTTCTTTAACTTTTGTGGCAAAATCTGTTAAAAAACACATGATTTTATTTCCCTTTAAAACATTTAGATTTTTAAAGAAAAAAAGGATTTTTGCAAAAACATTTTGGCAATTTCGTTTAAAAATCTGTATACATTACAGATTTCAGTTTTCATTACAGGTTGATAATTTTCCTGCAGTGAGTTTGAGTTTTTATACTCTATATTTCTGTGGTATTTGATATTACTACAGTGAGTATTAATAAGAGCATTTTGGTTGTTATTAACTCTCTGATGCTCCACAGTGTTTATACTCAAATAATATTATAATACTACTTTATTTATTTAATATGTGGAATTATTCTGACCCGATGGTTTTTATTTCATGTTATATTTTCAACAATATTTCAGCTGATTGGCCTCCAACAGTTTTAGTGTTTAAATTATTCTTCTGTAGTAACAGATGCAAGGTGTGTGTGTGTGTGTGTGTGTGTGTGTGTTATTGATCAGGAGGTGCAGCTGTGAGCAGCAGCAAACCTTTTTCTCCTCAGCAGCTGATAAATATTCTCTTTGTTCCGACTGTACAAACCTGCTGCTGCAGCTCTTTAGGGCTCACACACACACACACACACACACACACACACACACACACGAGAAACTGCACCACAGCAGTCTGATGATAAACTGTACATGCAGCGTCCATACAGTCATCAAGAAACCTGAAAGTTTTGGAAAAGTTTGGAATTTTATTTCACAAACCTGCATAATAACACATGATGTGTTCAAGGACTGTCAGAAATTTTAAAATCCAGTGATCACCTGATCCATATCAGTAAACAAATCCTGGGTGAGGACATCACTGTAATGATGCTGAAACTGCAGCCGCACGATCACATGATCAGCGGTGATATTTGGCCCTGATTGGACGTTTGTGAGTGAAATGCATCCTGGGAGTTGTAGGTTTTTTTTTTTTTGCACAGCTTTATTTTACAAAAATATTTACAAAATATGTCAACCAGACATACGTGAGAGCACAAATACACTGACATTCTACACAGAACATCATAAATAATAAAAAAAACCTTTAAAAGTGGACACAGACATAAACTAAATCAGGAGTTTCGCCAAACAAGAAAAGACAGAAAGAACCTAAACATTTTTGTGATGTTCACAGTTGGCAGGTTTCCATCACAGATTTACTCAAAACCTAAGCAATATATTTGAAATTTGGATAAAACCTCATCGAGCAAAAAAAACCCAACATTTTTTTTGCGTTAAACAGGATTTTTTTTTTAACTCACATGTTTCCGTTAGACGTGTTTTATATTTCAGTTTGTGAGGTTGAGGGTTTTTGGAAACCCGCCTGCTGATTTGTCTGTAAAATGAGAACTAAAGCAACAATCTGCAGCCAGAAATAACTGGAAGCGGCTCTGATTTGGGAAAAAGGCCCCAGTTTGCACCAGACCAGTCTCCCCATTATGTTTGTTTGTGTTTTTTTATGTTTGTGTTTTTGTTTCTGATCACGTTTGTGTGATGTTTTCGGAGCTTCGTCTGGCTCATTCTGAACGAACACCATGTCTCAGAAACATTTTGAATACGTCAATGTTGTTATTGCTGCTTTTGTTGTTGTTGTTGTTGTTGTTGTTGTTGTAGTTGTTGATATTATAGTTTTTATCATAGTTGTTATAGTTGTTATTATAGTTGTTGTTGCTGCTGTTGTTGTAGTTGTTGTTGTTGTTGTAGTTGTTGTTGTAGTAGTTGTTGTTGTTGTTGTTTTTGTTGTTGTAGTTGTTGTTATTATAGTAGTTGTTGTTGTTTCTGTTGTTGTAGTTGTTGTTATTATAGTTGTTGCTGCTGTTATTGTAGTTGTTATTATAGTTGTTGTTGCTTCTGTTGTTGTAGTTGTTGTT